>NW_018408598.1:0-6777 GCF_002113885.1 Mizuhopecten yessoensis | reverse complement strand
TTAAGGAGGTATGGGTCTGAGACGTTACTAACTGTATCTATTGAGGGACGTACAATAATGAATACATGGACCTAATTAAGTGTTATGGATCTGAGACGTTACTAGCTGTATGTTTTGAGTGACGTACAAAAATGAATAAATGGACCTAATTAATGAGGTATGGGTCTGAGACGTTACTAACTGTTTATATTGAGTGACGTACACTAATGAATACATGTACCTCATTAAGAAGGTATTAGTCTGAGACGTTACTAACTGTATATATTGAGTGACGAACACTAATGAATACATGTACCTCATTAAGAAGGTATTGGTCTGAGACGTTACTAGCTGTATGTTTTGAGTGGCGCACAATAATGAATAAATGTACCTAATTAAGGAGGTATGTGTTTAAGACGTTACTAGCTGTATATATTGATTGACGTACACTATTGCATGTGCATTGACCTAATTCAGGAGTTATGGGTCTGAGACGTTACTAGCTGTATAAATTGATTGATGTACACTAATGCCTACATGTACCTCAATAAGAAGGTATGGGTCTGAGACGTTACTAGCGGTATGTTTTGAGTGACGTACAATAATGAATAATTGGACCTAATTAAGGAGGTATGGGTCTGAGACGTTACCAACTGTATATATTGAGTGACGTACACTAATGAATACATGTACCTCATTAAGAAGGTATGGGGCTGAGACGTTACTAACTGTATATATTGATTGACGTACACTAATGGATGTACATTGACCTAATAAATGAGGTATGGGTCTGAGACGTTACTAGCTGTATGTTTTGAGTGACGTACAATAATGAATAATTGGACCTAATTAAGGAGGTATGGGTCTGAGACGTTACCAACTGTATATATTGAGTGACGTACACTAATGAATACATGTACCTCATTAAGAAGGTATGGGTCTGAGAGGTTACTACATGTATATATTGAGTGACGTACATTAATGAATAAATGGACCTAATTTAGGAGGTATGGCTCTGAGACGTTACTAGCTGTATATATTGATTGACGTACACTAATGCATGTACATTGACCTAATAAATGAGGTATGTGTCTGAGACGTTACTAGCTGTATATATTGATTGACAAACACTCATGAATACATGTACCTCATTAAGAAGGTATGGGTCTAAGACGTGACTAGCTGTATATATTGATTGACGTACACGAATGCATGTACATGAAACTAATTAAGGAGGTATAGGTCTGAGACGTTACTAACTGTAAATATTGGGTGACGTACACTAATGCATGTACATGTACCTCATTAAGGAGGGATGGGTCTGAGACGTTACTAACTGTATATATTGAGTGACGTACACTAATGCATGTAAATTGACCTAATTAAGGAGGGATGAGTCTGAGACGTTATTAGCTGTATATATTGATTGACGTACACTAATGGATGTACATTGACCTAATAAATGAGGTATGTGTCTGAGACGTTACTAGCTGTATATATTGAGTGACGTACACTAATGCATGTAAATTGACCTAATTAAGGAGGGATGAGTCTGAGACGTTATTAGCTGTATATATTGAGTGACGTACACTAATGAACACATGAACCTAATTAAGGAGGTTTGGGTCTGAGACGTTACTAGCTGTATGTTTTGAGTGGCGTACAATAATGAATAAATGTACCTAATGTTACTAGCTGTATATATTGAGTGACATACACTAATGAATACATGAACCTAATTAAGGAGGTATGGGTCTGAGACGTTACAATCTGTATATATTGAGTGACGTACACTAATGAATACATGTACCGCATTAAGAAGGTATGGGTCTGAGACGTTACCAGCTGTATATATTGAGTGACGTACACTAATGCATGTAAATTGACCTAATTAAGGAGGGATGAGTCTGAGACGTTATTAGCTGTATATATTGATTGACGTACACTAATGGATGTACATTGACCTAATAAATGAGGTATGGGTCTGAGACGTTACTAGCTGTATAAATTGATTGATGTACACTAATGCATACATGTATCTCATTAAGAAGGTATGGGTCTGAGACGTTACTAACTGTATCTATTGAGTGACGTACACTAATGACTACATGGACCTAATTAAGTGTTATGGATCTGAGACGTTACTAGCTGTATGTTTTGAGTGGCGTACAATAATGAATAAATGTACCTAATGTTACTAGCTGTATATATTGAGTGACATACACTAATGAATACATGAACCTAATTAAGGAGGTATGGGTCTGAGACGTTACTACATGTTAATGAATACATGTACCTCATTAAGAAGGTATTGGTCTGAGACGTTACTAGCTGTATGTTTTGAGTGGCGTACAATAATGAATAAATGTACCTAATGTTACTAGCTGTATATATTGAGTGACATACACTAATGAATACATGAACCTAATTAAGGAGGTATGGGTCTGAGACGTTACTAACAGTATATATTGAGTGACGTACACTAATGCATGTACATGTACCTCATTAAGGAGGTATGGCTCTGAGACGTTACTACATGTATGTTTTGAGTGACGTGCAATAATGAATAATTGGACCAAATTAAGGAGGGATGGGTCTGAGACGTTACTAACTGTATATATTGAGTGACGTACACAAATGCATGTACATGTACCTCATTAAGGAGGGATGGGTCTGAGACGTTACTAACTGTATATATTGAGTGACGTACACAAATGCATGTACATGTACCTCATTAAGGAGGGATGGGTCTGAGACGTTACTAACTGTATATATTGAGTGACGTACACTATTGAATACATGTACCTCATTAAGAAGGTATTGGTCTGAGACGTTACTAGCTGTATGGAGGTATGAGTTTGAGACGTTATTAGCTGTATATATTGATTGACGTACACTAATGGATGTACATTGACCTAATAAATGAGGTATGTGTCTGAGACGTTACTAGCTGTATAGATTGATTGACAAACACTCATGAATACATGTACCTCATTAAGAAGGTATGGGTCTAACACGTGACTAGCTGTATATATTGATTGACGTACACTAATGGATGTACATTGACCTAATAAATGAGGTATGTGTCTGAGACGTTACTAGCTGTAAAAATTGATTGATGTACACTAATGCATACATGTATCTCATTAAGAAGGTATGGGTCTGAGACGTAACTATATTGATTGACAAACACTCATGAATACATGTACCTCATTAAGAAGTTATGGGTCTGAGACGTTACTAGCTGTATAAATTGATTGATGTACACTAATGCATACATGTATCTCATTAAGAAGGTATGGGTCTGAGACGTAACTATATTGATTGACAAACACTCATGAATACATGTACCTCATTAAGAAGTTATGGGTCTGAGACGTTACTAGCTGTATATATTGAGTGACGTACACTAATGCATGTACATGTACCTCATTAAGGAGGGATGGGTCTGAGACGTTACTAACTGTATATATTGAGTGACGTACACTAATGAATACATGTACCTCATTAAGAGGTATGGGTCTGAGACGTTACTACATGTTAATGAATACATGTACCTCATTAAGAAGGTATGGGTCTAAGACGTGACTAGCTGTATATATTGATTGACGTACACCAATGCATGTACATGAAACTAATTAAGGAGGTATAGGTCTGAGACGTTACTAACTGTAAATATTGGGTGACGTACACTAATGCATGTACATGTACCTCATTAAGGAGGGATGGGTCTGAGACGTTACTAACTGTATATATTGAGTGACGTACACAAATGCATGTACATGTACCTCATTAAGGAGGTATGGGTCTGAGACGTTACTACATGTATGTTTTGAGTGACGTACAATAATGAATAATTGGACCAAATTAAGGAGGTATGGGTCTGAGACGTTACTAACTGTATATATTGAGTGACGTACACTAATGAATACATGTACCTCATTAAGAAGGTATGGGTCTGAGACGTTACTAACTGTATATATTGAGTGACGTACACTAATGAATACATGTACCTCATTAAGAAGGTATTGGTCTGAGACGTTACTAGCTGTATGTTTTGAGTGGCGTACAATAATGAATAAATGTACCTAATTAACGAGGTATGTGTTTAAGACGTTACTAGCTGTATATATTGATTGACGTACACTAATGCATCTACATTGACCTAATTCTGGAGGTATGGGTCTGAGACGTTACTAGCTGTATAAATTGATTGATGTACACTAATGCATACATGTACCTCATTAAGAAGGTATGGGTCTGAGACGTTACTACCTGTATGTTTTGAGTGACGTACAATAATGAATAATTGGACCTAATTAAGGAGGTATGGGTCTGAGACGTTACTAACTGTATATATTGAGTGACGTACACTAATGAATACATGTACCTCATTACGAAGGTATGGGTCTGAGACGTTACTAACTGTATATATTGAGTGACGTACACTAATGAATAAATGGCCCTAATTTAGGAGGTATGGGTCTGAGATATTCCTAACTGTATCTATTGAGTGACGTACACTAATGAATACATGTACCTCATTACGAAGGTATGGGTCTGAGACGTTACTAACTGTATATATTGAGTGACGTACACTAATGAATAAATGGCCCTAATTTAGGAGGTATGGGTCTGAGATATTCCTAACTGTATCTATTGAGTGACGTACACTAATGAATACATGTACCTCATTAAGAAGGGATGGGTCTGAGACGTTACTAGCTGTATGTTTTGAATGGCGTACAATAATGAATAAATGGACCTAATTAAGGAGGTATGTGTTTAAGACGTTACTAGCTGTATATATTGATTGCCGTACTCTAATGCATGTACATTGACCTAATTCTGGAGGTATGGGTCTGAGACGTTACTAGCTGTATATATTGATTGACGTACACTAATGCATCTACATTGACCTAATTCTGGAGGTATGGGTCTGAGACGTTACTAGCTGTATAAATTGATTGATGTACTCTAATGCATACATGTACCTCATTAAGAAGGTATGGGTCTGAGACGTTACTACCTGTATGTTTTGAGTGACGTACAATAATGAATAATTGGACCTAATTAAGGAGGTATGGGTCTGAGACGTTACTAACTGTATATATTGAGTGACGTACACTAATGAATACATGTACCTCATTAAGAAGGAATGGGTCTGAGACGTTACTAACTGTATGTTTTGAGTGACGTACAATAATGGATAAACTGTATATATTGAGTGACGTACACTAATGAATACATGTACCTCATTAAGAAGGTATGGGTCTGAGACGTTACTAACTGTATGTTTTGAGTGACGTACAATAATGGATAAATGGACCTAATTAAGGAGGTATGCGTCTGAGACGTTACTAGCTGTATATATTGATTGACGTACACTAATGCATGTACATTGACCTAATTCAGGAGGTATGGGTCTGAGACGTTACTAACTGTATATATTGAGTGACGTACACTAATGAATACATGTACCTCATTAAGAAGGTATGGGTCTGAGACGTTACTAACTGTATACATTTAGTGACGTACATTAATGAACACATGGACTTAATTAAGGAGGTATGTGTTTAAGACGTTACAAGCAGTATATATTGAGTGACGTACACTTATGCATGTACATGGACCTCATTTAGAAGGTATGGGTCTGAGACGTTACAAGCTGTATATAAAGAGCGACGCACAAACATGCATGTACATGGAACTCATTTAGAAGGTCTTGGTCTGAGACGTTACTTGTGGTGTAAGCCATATATAAATAGTTATATGATACAGACTATAGGCGGACTATTGCGAGTCTACTATGAAACAGACTATAACGGTATGTACTGATTGTTGTGTATTGTGTACTACGGCACGATAATTGAATAAAGCATGGCTTGACCCAACCACATGCGTTGTCTCTGTATCACGAACAACCTAGGGTGAATACAACATACAACATGGTGTCAGAATAGCGGAAGATACAGAAAACCGAAGAAATGTGGTAACATCAGGTTGTGAAATGACTGTTCTCGCATGACTAACTGTACATTGCTCATATACCCATCATTTGTTCCATTTGCGCAACTCCCGCACTTTCGAGATTAGACAACAATGGCGACGTACCAGGTACAGCCGCCCGAAAATTTCACGTTCTCCAAACCCGAAGAGTGGCCAAAGTGGCTGAAAAGATTTGAACGTTTTCTCGTAGCTTCAGAATTGATTTCGAAGGATGAGTCAATACAAGTCAACACTCTTATTTACGCAATGGGGAATGATGCGGAAGACATTTTCCATTCGTTTGCTTTGACGGTGGATGGGGCTAAAACGTTCCAAACTGTGGTAGATAGGTTCCAGGCACATTTCGTCACTCGCCGGAACACCATATTTGAACGCGCGAAATTCAATCACAGGAAACAAAACGAGGGGGAATCTGCAGATAATTTTATTACAGCTTTGTATACCCTCATAGAACATTGTGAGTATGGAGCACTGAAAGAGGAAATGATTAGGGACAGAATAGTTGTGGGAATCCGTGACAGTAGAATGTCGGAAAAACTACAGCTTGACGCAAATTTGACCCTAGAGAAAGCGGTGACTCAGGTTAGGCAGCGCGAGGCAGTTCAAAAACAACAGAGTGTAGTCCGAGATGAATCCGGATCAGCAAACGGCTCGAGTGTAGGTTTAGATGCTATAAAGAAAGGACAGAAAAATCGCCCTGGTAAAAAGCACAGCTACAAGNTGAGTAATCAACGATAACTCAAATAAACCATGGTTGGTGAGTTTGACTGTGGACGGTGCCGATCACAA
>NW_018408597.1:13350-44789 GCF_002113885.1 Mizuhopecten yessoensis | reverse complement strand
AACATTTGATACAAGTCTACAATGATAGTTTAACATTAGATACTATTCGTCAATGTTTATTTAACATTTGATACCACTCTACAATGATAGTTTAACATTTAATACTAGTCTTCAATGTTTATTTAACATTTGATACTAGTCTACACTGATAATTCATCATGTAATATAATTCAAGATATGACATCAGTTTACTTTATATCTTTGCTACATAGATGATTCAAATGTGATACTAGTTAATATTTTCATGGTAATAACCTGTATGGAATATTTAATGATCACTATAGGCCTGACAGACGTTTAAGGGAAATGTAACGATATATACATGTGATGGTGTTTGGAGATCAGATGTTGGCAACGTGTTTTGTTTTGTGCTGCGGCAAGAGATAACAGTTCCTGGCAGACAGAATGCTATTCGCTTGATAAATCTAGCTGTCTTTTGGCGAGAATTGTTGATCCGGTAAGTCCCTAAACGCATGTAAACATGTAGCTAGGAGATTAAAACTATTCTGTTCGATTAACTGTGTACATGTTTGGCACTGATTTTTCAAAACATGTATTGTATACTGTATACACCAGATAACTACAAACAGTAAATATATATACTAATTTTAAAGGTATATAAACAATGTAAAAGGTATTAAATACACAAAAAAGACTTCTGCTACTGGATTCTTACGCCAGTTCAATTGACGGCATGTCATTGTCCTCAAATCTAATCGGCTTTAAAATGGTTACATGTATATCAGACTTCCATATGCTTATCTAACGCGTTCTCGATGCCAGCACCCTTGCTCTATCATATCAACGTTGATTAAGCATGTTAAAAACGATCTGCTGTTTTTAGCTGTATGTAGTTATATTTACACACTAATTTAACATGCAGACAAATCCTTATTCTGTGACCAGTTGTCAAAGAGTAACGTGAGGGTACCCGGAATCGAACACAATATATGATTTTGCATATTTACATAACACATTAATGGTATCTATTTGGAATCGAAATTGATAAAGTTTTAAGCAATTGGAAGCAAGCCTTATCTGTGTGCCTCCGATATGTTGCTCATTAATTGTATTGAATAATGAAAACCTTTCCCAACAAATGTTTCAGTTCGACATTATGTCCCAATACATTTCTGGAAAATTGAAAAAGACTGAAACTAAAGACATCCATATTTTCATTATAGTAACACAAGCAGATGTTCCATTAACTAAATATGAAACATGAATATTTTTGTTTCAAAAAACGTTTCGATTAGGGTTCCTCACGTTATGTCACAATTACAATCACTGTCACATTACAGAAATGATAAACTGTTGGACAGGGTATACATATCAATACCTGTTCCCATGGTTAAGCCGGACGTGAAACAGAAGACGACTAACACATGTACGGCATATGAAAATATACACTTTTATTGACATGGCTATGCAGTGGCGGGAGATGAAGTCAAGTTTTATAATGTATTAGTTTTCAAAAGAAAATATTTGCAAAATGTCAACATTCAGTGAAATAAATTCTCTGCTAACACATTTCAGTGGTGTCATTTAAGTTCCATTTCCGGTCCCGACCCATTAAAGCACCGTGACGCACACATGCTGTGTTCAAGTTTGCACATTTCATACAAATCGTTACTCATAGACGTCCTCGAGCATTCCACGAACTCTGGTACGCATACATCAGCATAGCACTCTGGAAAAAACAAAACTAAATTTAACCATTTATACATTTCATATCTATTACACTGGCCTCTTCGTTGGAAAATGTGTTGGATACATCTTTGGTCAGTTGTTGTAAAATTACAAAAGAAGCATTATGTACAAAAGCCGATGTACATTTCTCGATAATGATATGGGTTTGGTATGCCTAATGTTTCATACAAAATTATAGTGTGAATATCATAGAACAAGACTTACTACTAAATTAGGACCTGTTTAACGCTTACTTTGAAATCGATATGAACACCGACTATGTTTCATGCGATCTTATGAAGGGAAATACCAAGCATTACATTACTTACTGTATACAGAGAGGGCCTCCTCACAACCGCTTTCCATTTGCATTGGTGTGATATCGACTGAAAAGAAAATCAAAATATATTAGAGAGATGCTAGTATTGCGAACGTCGACAAAATGTAGAACTATAAACATGTCATTTCCAAAAGGTAAACGATCAGTGTAAACTTCTGTTGATAAAACATCATTAAAACTAAATAATAGCATCTGTAGCTTTTTATATATGTGTATATTCAGGTGTCCCACTCGCCCGATATGAAATACAAGACGGCTATCAATATAACATCCAATGACCTAGGAGTCGCACGTACCACGAACAGTCGCATGGTTACAGTCATGACTTTAACAATAAATCCTTGTTCCTGAGGTTCAAAATTGTTTGCACTTTATTATGACGATATAATTACTTACTCTGTTTCTGTGAAGCTGGTGGTAAATTGTCCATTGACTTTTTACTAAACCAAGCTGTAAAATACGAAACAAAAAATACATTGCTACATGGAACTTATTATATGGTAAATAATGTTATATTGTATAATCACTACCTCAAATATTTGCCAGCATTGCAAACGTTGTGCACAGGAAATCAGGAAGAGTTTTAGTTACTAGGGTTACAAATATAGTACACGGCCCGACGTAAGGAAGTCTTTTAGTTACCAGGGTTACAAATATAGTACCCGGCCCGACGTAAGGAAGTGTTCTAGTTACTAGGGTTACTACCTCAAATATTTGCCAGCATTGCGAACGTTGTGCACAGGAAATCAGGAAGAGTTTTAGTTACTAGGGTGACAAATATAGTACACGGCCCGACGTAAGGAAGAGTTCTAGTTACCAGGGTTACAAATATAGTACCCGGCCCGACGTAAGGAAGTGTTCTAGTTACGAGGGGTAAAAATATAGTACACGACCCGACGTAAGGAAATGTTCTGGTTACTAGGGTAAGAAATATAGTACACGGCCCGACGTAAGAAAGTGATCTAGTTACAAGGGTTACAAATATAGTACACGGCCCGTCGTAACAAAGTGTTCTAGTTACCAGGGTTCAAAAAAAATAGTACACGGCCCGACGTAAGGAAGTCTTTTAGTTACCAGGGTTACAAATATAGTCCACGGTCCGACGTAAGGAAGTGTTCTAGTTGCCAGGGTTACAAATATAGTACACGGCCCGTCGTAACAAAGTGTTGTAGTTACAAGGGTTACAAATATAGTACACGGCCCGACGTAAGGAAGAGTTCTAGTTACCAGGGTTACAAATATAGTACACGGCCCGTCGTAACAAAGTGTTCTAGTTACCAGGGTTCAAAAAAAATAGTACACGGCCCGACGTAAGGAAGTGTCCTAGTTACCAGGGTTACAAATAAAGTACACGGCCCGACGTAAGGAAGTGTTCTAGTAACCAGGGTTACAAATAAAGTACGCGACCCGACGTAAGGAAGTGTTGTAGTTACCAGGGTTACAACTATAGTAAACGGCCCGACGTAAAGAAGTATTCTAGTTACAAAGGTTACAAATATAGTACACTGCCCGACGTAAGGAAGCGTTCTAGTTGCTAGGGTTACACATATATTACACGGCCCGACATAAGGAAGTGTTCTAGTTACAAGGGTTACAAATATAGTACACGGCCGGTCGTAAGGAAGTGTTCTAGTTTCCAGGGTTACACATATAGTACACGGCCCGACGTAAGGAAGTGTTCTAGTTGCTAGGGTTACACATATAGTACACGGCCCGACGTAAGGAAGTTGTCTAGTTACCAGGGTTACAAATATAGTACACGGCCCGACGTAAGGAAGTACACGAGTTACAAGGTTTACAAATATAGTACACGGCCCGACGTAAGGAAGTGTTCTAGTTACCAGGGTTACAAATATAGTACACGGCCCGACGGAAGGAAGTGTTCTAGTTACCAGGGTTCAAAAAAAATAGTACACGGCGCGACTTAAAGAAGTTTTCTAGTTACCAGGGTTACAAATATAGTACACGGAACGACGTAATGAAGTTTTCTAGTTACCAGGGTTACAAATATAGTACACGGTCCGACGAAAGGAAGTGTTCTAGTTACCAGGGTTACAAATATAGTACACGGCCCGTCGTAAGGAAGTGTTCTAGTTACCAGGGTTACAAATATAGTACACGGACCGACGTAATGAAGTTTTCTAGTTACCAGGGTTACAAATATAGTACACGGCCCGACGTAAGGAAGTGTTCTAGTTACCAGGGTTACAAATATAGTACACGGCCCGACGTAAGGAAGTGTTCTAGTTACCAGGGTTACAAATATAGTACACGGCCCGACGTAAGGAAGTGTTCTAGTTACCAGGGTTACAAATATAGTACACGGCCCGACGTAAGGAAGTGTTCTAGTTACCAGGGTTACAAATATAGTACACGGCCCGACGTAAGGAAGTGTTCTAGTTACCAGGGTTACAAATATAGTACACGGCCCGACGTAAGGAAGTGTTCTAGTTACCAGGGTTACAAATATAGTACACGGCCCGACGTAAGGAAGTGTTCTAGTTACCAGGGTTACAAATATAGTACACGGCCCGACGTAAGGAAGTGTTCTAGTTACCAGGGTTACAAATATAGTACACGGCCCGACGTAAGGAAGTGTTCTAGTTACCAGGGTTACAAATATAGTACACGGCCCGACGTAAGGAAGTGTTCTAGTTACCAGGGTTACAAATATAGTACACGGCCCGACGTAAGGAAGTGTTCTAGTTACCAGGGTTACAAATATAGTACACGGCCCGACGTAAGGAAGTGTTCTAGTTACCAGGGTTACAAATATAGTACACGGCCCGACGTAAGGAAGTGTTCTAGTTACCAGGGTTACAAATATAGTACACGGCCCGACGTAAGGAAGTGTTCTAGTTACCAGGGTTACAAATATAGTACACGGCCCGACGTAAGGAAGTGTTCTAGTTACCAGGGTTACAAATATAGTACACGGCCCGACGTAAGGAAGTGTTCTAGTTACCAGGGTTACAAATATAGTACACGGCCCGACGTAAGGAAGTGTTCTAGTTACCAGGGTTACAAATATAGTACACGGCCCGACGTAAGGAAGTGTTCTAGTTACCAGGGTTACAAATATAGTACACGGCCCGACGTAAGGAAGTGTTCTAGTTACCAGGGTTACAAATATAGTACACGGCCCGACGTAAGGAAGTGTTCTAGTTACCAGGGTTACAAATATAGTACACGGCCCGACGTAAGGAAGTGTTCTAGTTACCAGGGTTACAAATATAGTACACGGCCCGACGTAAGGAAGTGTTCTAGTTACCAGGGTTACAAATATAGTACACGGCCCGACGTAAGGAAGTGTTCTAGTTACCAGGGTTACAAATATAGTACACGGCCCGACGTAAGGAAGTGTTCTAGTTACCAGGGTTACAAATATAGTACACGGCCCGACGTAAGGAAGTGTTCTAGTTACCAGGGTTACAAATATAGTACACGGCCCGACGTAAGGAAGTGTTCTAGTTACCAGGGTTACAAATATAGTACACGGCCCGACGTAAGGAAGTGTTCTAGTTACCAGGGTTACAAATATAGTACACGGCCCGACGTAAGGAAGTGTTCTAGTTACCAGGGTTACAAATATAGTACACGGCCCGACGTAAGGAAGTGTTCTAGTTACCAGGGTTACAAATATAGTACACGGCCCGACGTAAGGAAGTGTTCTAGTTACCAGGGTTACAAATATAGTACACGGCCCGACGTAAGGAAGTGTTCTAGTTACCAGGGTTACAAATATAGTACACGGCCCGACGTAAGGAAGTGTTCTAGTTACCAGGGTTACAAATATAGTACACGGCCCGACGTAAGGAAGTGTTCTAGTTACCAGGGTTACAAATATAGTACACGGCCCGACGTAAGGAAGTGTTCTAGTTACCAGGGTTACAAATATAGTACACGGCCCGACGTAAGGAAGTGTTCTAGTTACCAGGGTTACAAATATAGTACACGGCCCGACGTAAGGAAGTGTTCTAGTTACCAGGGTTACAAATATAGTACACGGCCCGACGTAAGGAAGTGTTCTAGTTACCAGGGTTACAAATATAGTACACGGCCCGACGTAAGGAAGTGTTCTAGTTACCAGGGTTACAAATATAGTACACGGCCCGACGTAAGGAAGTGTTCTAGTTACCAGGGTTACAAATATAGTACACGGCCCGACGTAAGGAAGTGTTCTAGTTACCAGGGTTACAAATATAGTACACGGCCCGACGTAAGGAAGTGTTCTAGTTACCAGGGTTACAAATATAGTACACGGCCCGACGTAAGGAAGTGTTCTAGTTACCAGGGTTACAAATATAGTACACGGCCCGACGTAAGGAAGTGTTCTAGTTACCAGGGTTACAAATATAGTACACGGCCCGACGTAAGGAAGTGTTCTAGTTACCAGGGTTACAAATATAGTACACGGCCCGACGTAAGGAAGTGTTCTAGTTACCAGGGTTACAAATATAGTACACGGCCCGACGTAAGGAAGTGTTCTAGTTACCAGGGTTACAAATATAGTACACGGCCCGACGTAAGGAAGTGTTCTAGTTACCAGGGTTACAAATATAGTACACGGCCCGACGTAAGGAAGTGTTCTAGTTACCAGGGTTACAAATATAGTACACGGCCCGACGTAAGGAAGTGTTCTAGTTACCAGGGTTACAAATATAGTACACGGCCCGACGTAAGGAAGTGTTCTAGTTACCAGGGTTACAAATATAGTACACGGCCCGACGTAAGGAAGTGTTCTAGTTACCAGGGTTACAAATATAGTACACGGCCCGACGTAAGGAAGTGTTCTAGTTACCAGGGTTACAAATATAGTACACGGCCCGACGTAAGGAAGTGTTCTAGTTACCAGGGTTACAAATATAGTACACGGCCCGACGTAAGGAAGTGTTCTAGTTACCAGGGTTACAAATATAGTACACGGCCCGACGTAAGGAAGTGTTCTAGTTACCAGGGTTACAAATATAGTACACGGCCCGACGTAAGGAAGTGTTCTAGTTACCAGGGTTACAAATATAGTACACGGCCCGACGTAAGGAAGTGTTCTAGTTACCAGGGTTACAAATATAGTACACGGCCCGACGTAAGGAAGTGTTCTAGTTACCAGGGTTACAAATATAGTACACGGCCCGACGTAAGGAAGTGTTCTAGTTACCAGGGTTACAAATATAGTACACGGCCCGACGTAAGGAAGTGTTCTAGTTACCAGGGTTACAAATATAGTACACGGCCCGACGTAAGGAAGTGTTCTAGTTACCAGGGTTACAAATATAGTACACGGCCCGACGTAAGGAAGTGTTCTAGTTACCAGGGTTACAAATATAGTACACGGCCCGACGTAAGGAAGTGTTCTAGTTACCAGGGTTACAAATATAGTACACGGCCCGACGTAAGGAAGTGTTCTAGTTACCAGGGTTACAAATATAGTACACGGCCCGACGTAAGGAAGTGTTCTAGTTACCAGGGTTACAAATATAGTACACGGCCCGACGTAAGGAAGTGTTCTAGTTACCAGGGTTACAAATATAGTACACGGCCCGACGTAAGGAAGTGTTCTAGTTACCAGGGTTACAAATATAGTACACGGCCCGACGTAAGGAAGTGTTCTAGTTACCAGGGTTACAAATATAGTACACGGCCCGACGTAAGGAAGTGTTCTAGTTACCAGGGTTACAAATATAGTACACGGCCCGACGTAAGGAAGTGTTCTAGTTACCAGGGTTACAAATATAGTACACGGCCCGACGTAAGGAAGTGTTCTAGTTACCAGGGTTACAAATATAGTACACGGCCCGACGTAAGGAAGTGTTCTAGTTACCAGGGTTACAAATATAGTACACGGCCCGACGTAAGGAAGTGTTCTAGTTACCAGGGTTACAAATATAGTACACGGCCCGACGTAAGGAAGTGTTCTAGTTACCAGGGTTACAAATATAGTACACGGCCCGACGTAAGGAAGTGTTCTAGTTACCAGGGTTACAAATATAGTACACGGCCCGACGTAAGGAAGTGTTCTAGTTACCAGGGTTACAAATATAGTACACGGCCCGACGTAAGGAAGTGTTCTAGTTACCAGGGTTACAAATATAGTACACGGCCCGACGTAAGGAAGTGTTCTAGTTACCAGGGTTACAAATATAGTACACGGCCCGACGTAAGGAAGTGTTCTAGTTACCAGGGTTACAAATATAGTACACGGCCCGACGTAAGGAAGTGTTCTAGTTACCAGGGTTACAAATATAGTACACGGCCCGACGTAAGGAAGTGTTCTAGTTACCAGGGTTACAAATATAGTACACGGCCCGACGTAAGGAAGTGTTCTAGTTACCAGGGTTACAAATATAGTACACGGCCCGACGTAAGGAAGTGTTCTAGTTACCAGGGTTACAAATATAGTACACGGCCCGACGTAAGGAAGTGTTCTAGTTACCAGGGTTACAAATATAGTACACGGCCCGACGTAAGGAAGTGTTCTAGTTACCAGGGTTACAAATATAGTACACGGCCCGACGTAAGGAAGTGTTCTAGTTACCAGGGTTACAAATATAGTACACGGCCCGACGTAAGGAAGTGTTCTAGTTACCAGGGTTACAAATATAGTACACGGCCCGACGTAAGGAAGTGTTCTAGTTACCAGGGTTACAAATATAGTACACGGCCCGACGTAAGGAAGTGTTCTAGTTACCAGGGTTACAAATATAGTACACGGCCCGACGTAAGGAAGTGTTCTAGTTACCAGGGTTACAAATATAGTACACGGCCCGACGTAAGGAAGTGTTCTAGTTACCAGGGTTACAAATATAGTACACGGCCCGACGTAAGGAAGTGTTCTAGTTACCAGGGTTACAAATATAGTACACGGCCCGACGTAAGGAAGTGTTCTAGTTACCAGGGTTACAAATATAGTACACGGCCCGACGTAAGGAAGTGTTCTAGTTACCAGGGTTACAAATATAGTACACGGCCCGACGTAAGGAAGTGTTCTAGTTACCAGGGTTACAAATATAGTACACGGCCCGACGTAAGGAAGTGTTCTAGTTACCAGGGTTACAAATATAGTACACGGCCCGACGTAAGGAAGTGTTCTAGTTACCAGGGTTACAAATATAGTACACGGCCCGACGTAAGGAAGTGTTCTAGTTACCAGGGTTACAAATATAGTACACGGCCCGACGTAAGGAAGTGTTCTAGTTACCAGGGTTACAAATATAGTACACGGCCCGACGTAAGGAAGTGTTCTAGTTACCAGGGTTACAAATATAGTACACGGCCCGACGTAAGGAAGTGTTCTAGTTACCAGGGTTACAAATATAGTACACGGCCCGACGTAAGGAAGTGTTCTAGTTACCAGGGTTACAAATATAGTACACGGCCCGACGTAAGGAAGTGTTCTAGTTACCAGGGTTACAAATATAGTACACGGCCCGACGTAAGGAAGTGTTCTAGTTACCAGGGTTACAAATATAGTACACGGCCCGACGTAAGGAAGTGTTCTAGTTACCAGGGTTACAAATATAGTACACGGCCCGACGTAAGGAAGTGTTCTAGTTACCAGGGTTACAAATATAGTACACGGCCCGACGTAAGGAAGTGTTCTAGTTACCAGGGTTACAAATATAGTACACGGCCCGACGTAAGGAAGTGTTCTAGTTACCAGGGTTACAAATATAGTACACGGCCCGACGTAAGGAAGTGTTCTAGTTACCAGGGTTACAAATATAGTACACGGCCCGACGTAAGGAAGTGTTCTAGTTACCAGGGTTACAAATATAGTACACGGCCCGACGTAAGGAAGTGTTCTAGTTACCAGGGTTACAAGTTTAGTACACGGCCCGACGTAAGGAAGTGTTTTAGTTACCAGGGTTACGAATATAGTACACGGCCCGACGTAAGGAAGTGTTCTAGTTACCAGGGTTACAAATGTAGTACACGGCCCGACGTAAAGAAGTGTTCTAGTTACCAGGGTTACAAATATAGTACACGGCCCGACGTAAGGAAGTGTTCTAGTTACCAGGGTTACATGCCTAGTGGACGCTTACTAACTATTCAACAGTGGCTACACCATACAGCATTGCTGTTATTATTACATACAGATAGAATGCTGAATATTCGAACATCCAACAAGGATTTGTATACAAGTTTTAATTGTTTTCTTGAAAAAGCAATCAGGTAGTAAAAGGGGAATGTTATAAAAATGATATATGTCTTTTTTGAAACGCTTGAAGTTAAATAATATCTATATTTGTTCTGATTTCAATTTGGGTTCTATTGTAAACAGAAATCAGTATTCGTGTGAAGGAGGAGCCTACATTCTAATGTAATTCAGTGCAAACTTACAATTCCTTTTGAATATCGTGTTTGGGAAATATTCATCTGTAGAAAGCGACCGACTTTCAGCAAAATCTGAAATAAAAGAATTTCAAATGATCGACCATTCATGTTGGTGTGCAATACCAGCGTCAAATAGTATGAATGATTAAGAAATCGAAGACTACATATGTGCCGTATGATGGTGCAATGATGAAGAAACGTGACGTTTTTATTAAAATTGAATCGAACAAGATAAAAAGATAGTCAAATACCAATTCTCATTAAACTTCAGATTGAGTCAGATTAATGTTAATAGTAAAAGTTCACGTAACACTCAACAGTAAAACCGTTTGACATCTATCAACTTGAATCAGACCCTTTTGATTGAATAACTGGCCTTTTACCCGATTTGTATGTGATAGCTTTTCTGTCGAGTCTGTGACATACTTAGATGCTTACAAAATATACAAATCCAACAATTTACACCTATAGAGACACATTATCATAATTTACACATATATAATCGCCATTACGTTCTGAATTGCCAATTTTGGATTTCTGGTAATAATTATCACGTCTGTATTTTGAATGCGAGGCCAAGGCAGAAATAGAATAAGGTTAGTGTTCCTCAACGATTATCTATTCTTGTTGCAATGTATCCAAAAGATAAATAGATTTATTTGCTGTTTGCTTAGACCATTGCAGTATCTGAAATACCAACCCTCATTGAATAAAACAAATACGAACACCCCGCTAGCATTTATCTATGTTGCTCATTAGAGAATTATAGGTCACTAGTAAGTGTATTGCTGTCACATCAGGGGCAGTGTTATTCACGAACTAAGGTGTTGAGATTTGCTTCAAAATGATAATATAACTTGAGAGATTGTGACGTAGATTATAACCATATTACTATTTAGTATGTAATGAGCTGTTTTTATAATTACCAGATTCTGACACGATTTAAATCACGTAGACCCTTGCATATACCGTGAAGTGTCAGGTTATACGTGACTTACTGTGACTCCATAATTCGATTAATAGACTAATGTACGTACATGTAAATGTATTATCCGATTATATATCATGGCAGCAACCCTGAACCACGATGACTGCTTAAATAGGCAACTGAAAGCTGCAGAGGGCATATTTGAAAGAAATGGAAGTTCCAGTCGGGATAAGTCTCGGTCAATCAGAGCCGCAGCGACCATGACTGATTTGCGATCAAAAAAAGGAAGTGTATTTCAGGAGAAAGTTGTGTTCACGGATCAATTGGAACACCAAAAAACATTGTAAGAGAACTAACTACCTACTTTCATTGTACATTTGTAATCTACGAAATACACAATTCCGTGTGCTCTTTGACACATGCTCATGTGAGACCTAAATAAAAACCTTACAAATCTCATTGAACATTGTAATATTTAGATATTTGTATCATTGTATATCTTGTTTGTTTTATTTAAGATTATGACTTTAATTTTAATATATATGCACCATAATCACGTTCAATTGGTCTGTTAGGGATTATACTGTTTTTTATGTAAAGATTTCTATAAAGATTCAACTCCGAAACAACGCTTCAACGCTAAGTTCTCGAGCGTCAAGTAGCATAGTTATGTGTCTGTTTGTAGTAAGCGTTAAGAGGATTAGCGTAATAAAATAGGGAATCGCCGTCCGAGTACATTAGCTGTCTGTCTACTCCTATAGCCGTATTTTATTTGAAACCAGTTCTCCCTTCTAACCAGTAAGATTCCCCGGCGGTATTGGTCGTTGGCTATCAGCTACAGCGGGATGAGAGATATCACTCTCGTGTTTGATTTGTGAGCGTCTGTACTAACAAGTATATCCCCAACCAAGCCAGTCTAATCCGCTATAGCCCAGTGTTTGATTACAAGATAATCTGACTTAGTTGTTATAGTCATTGACTGGCTAAAATACCATTATTGTGTTTATCATTGACAACTATATGACACATTCTGACGGTTGACATATATGTGAAGACGGACACTGGCTTATTAATCCTGTGAATGTCACCGAAGTCACAGCGGCTCAACGTTCATGTTTTCATATGATCTGTTTGAGAACTTTATAGTTTATCTGATTAAAACTCACTTACTTCTGTTATGATATTGATTAAAGAAGTAATATCAACGGTAACTTTCCAAATAACAATGGATCCATGCAAACGTATGTTTGTAGGGTACACATTACTTATAAATTGGTATATAGGGCAAGGAGTTCTAGCAGTGAAGACAACACGAGGATTGTCAAATTTTCAGGGTAATCCGCTCCTTTATCGAGACACAGAAAATAACACAGAACAACTTACATAAAATAAAAATAAATATACAATGTTCTTTTTAGTCATCAGATATAAATAATTAGATATAATTATTACCAAAAAATAAAGGAGAACATAAGGTTTGGTAAAAATATTTGTTTGCCATTTTTAACAAAAGAAACAACGAAACAAATTCTTTGTCATTTCACGAAGCACGTGTAAATATGTTAAAGCAAATTTGAAATTAAAAAGTAAAAGGAAAACATAAAAGTACTGAAATAGCTTGGCGAGCGAATATGTGTATTAACCATGTTTAGGAAATCTTAACAATATAGTATAAGTAGGCAAGCGTTTCAGATGACATATTTTCCATAGCAGATTCAAGTACGTATTTATATATAAATAAAAGTATCAACGAATCACCCTGTTTTGATTTGTTCGTGAGATATGTATTATGTTTTTAATGTCTCGTTGAAATGCATTCAGGAGGATCCCACTAGAGGCTGTATTTAAGTTACATGTCGTTACACCAGTATACTTATTTGACAAACACAAATTAGATTTGAAAGAGGTAAGCGCAGACAACAATTAAAAAACAAACATGAATTTGTACTTACGTATTTGTAAACTGACTGACAGCGCAATGATCAAAACAGCACTGGTATATCCGGTGTATGTTTGTGTGATATGCATAATTATATTATCTGAAAAAAAGAATAAATAATGATTTGAAACAAAACATTTCAGTTTTAGCAAAATATATATAAAACGATATTTAAGTACAAGCGTTTTATTTTCAGCTAACTTATATGAAATTTAAACGATAAACATATATCACTGTACAGCATGAATGATTATAAGACGTAAAACTTACTTGGCAATTACAATCTAATAAACAATCCGTTCACGAAAGGTGATACTACACTATGTGAGATGATTGATGAAATGACACTGCTATATACACTACAGACTGATATCGATGTTTCCAGTTGTTCTCCGTTCTCAATATGCTACCTGTTCTACAGTCGATTTCATTTTATATTCAGCTATCTGATAATTGAGCGCACGTCATAACCGAAGGCGGTAAATTCCCCCCAATCGTCTACGAACAAAGGCGTTTTTGTGGTACTGTGAGCTAGAAGCGATTATAGAGAGATCATTTCGCAGTTAGTCTCATCAATAGTTAGACAGGAAAGGAGGAGTTGGACTGCTGTAGTTACTAATACATAACATAATCCAAGCTTTATGTATCTGGTCTCCGTAGGAAATAGTGCTATATTGAATTGAACTAAATGTGAGTCCGTTTACCGTCTGGTATGCAGAATAATCATACATACATATATTCTTCTCACTGAATGCTATGAAACTGTAATTTTTACCTGCAATTTATTCAAGCCATAAGGGAGAGGGGATTCTAAACATGATAAGTAGTACCGGTAAGTCTACATCAGCTAACTAAAAACTGTACAAATCATTCAACAATGCGACAATATTACGTTTTAAATAGAAATTCAGAAAGCCATACTAGTTTTAAAGAATCGAAGTTAGTCAGTCAGGTATGAAGTGTTCATTATATTAAGATTAAGAAAACCATCCGAGTTTTATATATTAAATTTAATCGATTTGGGATGTTTAAAGTGCTCACTAGGTAGCGATGAAAAATGTAATACAAACATCTACTTACCGACACTAACTGAACTAATACAAACTATACGTAATGTAAAGGATAGCAGCTCTATGTAGAATGATCAAACATAAAATAATATTAAACTAAATAAAGGCATTATTTAACTATTTGAAAGACATCGGTCTATTTTATAGACTCTGATGTCTTTTAACCCACCTTACCCTTTTTTGACGATATATATATATATCGCATATTCCATATCATCTATTCGTTATCTCTTTTATTATTTTAACCTCCCTTTTTATTTTTTATTATCTACACATACAATGCGAATGCTTTTAAAATGACCCATTTTATCTGATTTTATCTTCGCTACTCACATGTTTGTTAAAAAAATAAAATAAATAAATAAATCACCATGGCCATAAATGACCACAGCCGTCGATGGGACGTTAAACATAAACAAACAAACAAACAAAGAAATGACAAACTCACTTTGAAGGTTAGCTTTCATACACATCAGTATTAAGTTTAGATCAAAAGTTACCTCAAGGTGCATTTACTGTTAACATGACTCGATCAAACAGATTAGAGAAAAGAAGGAAAAAGATCGAACTGACAAAGAACTAATGTGGATGGTACAAAGGTGGGCGCCAAGATCTCTCTGGGATCTCTTGTTTCTTAATAATATATATATTTTAAACTAATATCCTCGCTATTCATATGTTTGTAAAAAATATAAAATAAATAAATAAATTACCATGGCCTTAAATGACCACAGCCGTCGATGGGCCGTTAAACATAAACAAACAAACATCATAAACTAAATAGCAGTGATATACTGACGGACCAATGAATACATTCACAAATATACAAATAAAGACAAATACACATGTATCACATTTTTACCAGTGAAATGTCAGAAAAACATTTTATAATGAAAACGAATATATTTACTGTATCAAGAGATTTCATGACGTAATGACCTCTACCGATGGTATACTACGTAAGGACCTATACCGATGGTATACTACGTAAGGACCTATACCGATGGTACACTACGTAAGGTCCTATACCGATGGTATACTACGTAAGGACCCACACCGATGGTATACTACGTAAAGACCTATACCGATGGTACACTACGTAAGGTCCTATACCGATGGTATACTACGAAAGGACCTATACCGATGGTATACTACGTAAGGACCTATACCGATGGTACACTACGTAAGTTCCTATACCGATGGTACACTACGTAAGGACTTATATTGATAGTATACTACGTAAGGACTTATACAGATGTTATACTACGTAAGGACCTATACCGATGGTATTCTACGTAAGGACCTCTACCGATGGTATACTACATAAGGTCCTATACCGATGGTATACTACGTAAGGACCCACACCGATGGTGTACTACGTAAGGACCTATACCGATGGTATACTACGCAAGGACCTATACTGATGGTATACTACGTAAGGACCTATACTGATGGTATACTACGTAAGGACCTCTACCGATGGTATACTACGTAAGGACCTCTACCGATGGTATACTACGTAAGGACCTATACTGATGGTATACTACGTTAGGACCTATACCGATGGTATATTTCGTAAGGACCTATACCGATGGTATACTACGTTAGGACCTATACCGATGGTGTACTACGTACGGAACTATACCGATGGTATACTACGTAAGGACCCACACCAATGGTATACAACGTTAGGACCTATACCGATGGTATACTACGTTAGGACCTATACCGATGGTGTACTATGTAAGGACCTATACCGATGGCATACTACGTTAGGACCTATACCGCTGGTGTACTACGTACGGAACTATACCGCTGGTATACTACGTAAGGACCCACACCGATGGTATACAACGTTAGGACCTATACCGATGGCATACTACGTAAGGACCTCTACCGATGGTATACTACGTAAGGAGCCACACCAATGGTATACAACGTTAGGACCTATACCGATGGTGTAATACGTAAGGACCTATACCGATGGTATACTACGTTAGGACCTATACGGATGGTGTACTACGTTAGGACCTATACCGATGGTATACTACGTAAGGACCTATACTGATGGTGTACTACGTTATGACCTATACCGATGGTATACTACGTTAGGACCTATACCGATTGTATACCACGTAAGAAACTATACCGATGGTATACCACGTCAGAACCCACACCGTTGGCATACTACGTAAGGACCTCTACCGATGTTATACTACGTAAGGAACTATACCGATGGTATACCACGTAAGGACCCACACCAATGGTATACAACGTTAGGACCTATACCGATGTTGTACTACGTAAGGACCCACACGGACCTATACTGATGGTATACTACGTGCGGACCGATTCCGATTGTAATACTACGTAAGAACCTATTCCGATGGTATACTACGTGCGGACCGATTCCGATTGTAATACTACGTAAGAACCTATACCGATGGTATACTACGTAAGGACCTCTACCGATTGTATACTACGTAAGGTCCTATACCGATGGTATACCACGTAAGAACCCACACCGTTGGTATACTACGTAAGGACCTATAACGATGGTATACTACGTAAGGACCTCTACCGATGGTATACTACGTAAGGACCTATACCGATGGTATACTACGTTAGGACCTATACCGATGGTATACTACGTAAGGACCTATACCGATGGTGTACTACGTAAGGACCTATACCGATGGTATACTACGTTAGGACCTATACCGATGGTGTACTACGTAAGGACCTATACCGATGATATACTACGTTAGGACCTATACCGATTGTATACTACGAAAGGACCTATACTGATGGTGTACTACGAAAGGACCTATACCGATGGTGTACTACGTAAGGACCTATACCGATGGTATACTACGTAAGGACCTCTACCGATAGTATAGTCCGTAAGGACCTATACCGATGGTATACTACGAAAGGACTGGTATACTACGTACGGACCTATACCGATTGTATACTACGTAAGAACCTCTGCCGATGGTATACTACGTAAAGACCTATACCGATGGTATACTACGTAAGGACCTATACCGATGGTATACTACATAAAGACCTATACCGATGGTATTCTCCGTAAGGACCTCTACCGATGGTATACTACGCTAGGACCTATACCGATGGTGATGGTATACTACGTTAGGACCTCTACCGATGGTATACTACGCAAAGACCTATACCGATGGTATAGTACATAAGGACCTATACCGATGGTATCCTACGTACGGACCTATACCGATTGTTTACTACGTAAGAACCTCTACCGATTGTATACAATCGGTATAGGGCCGTACGTAGTATACCAGTCCTTTCGTAGTATACCATCGGTATCGGTCTTTACGTAGTATACCAACGGTGTGTGTTCTTACGTGGTATACCATCGGTATAGGACCTTACGTAGTATACCATCAGTATAGGTCCTTACGTAGCGGTATAGGTCCTTACGTAGTATACAATCGGCATAGGTCCGTACGTAGTATACCAACGGTGTAGGTTCTTACGTGGTATACAATCGGTATAGGTCCTAACGTAGTATACAATCGGTATATGTCCGTACGTAGTATTCCATCGGTATAGGTCCTCACGGAGAATACCATCGGTATAGGTCTTTATGTAGTATACCATCGGTATAGGACCTTACGTACTATACCATCGGTATAGGTCCTTTCGTAGCATACCATCGGTATAGGTCCTTGCGTAGTATACCATCGGTAGAGGTCCTTACGTACTATACCATCGGTATAGGTCATAACTTAGTATACCATCGGTATAGTTCCTCACGGAGTATACCATCGGGATAGGTCATAACTTAGTACGCCATCGGTATAGGTCCTTATGTACTATACCATCGGTATAGGTCCTAACGTAGTATACAATCGGTATATGTCCGTACGTAGTATTCCATCGGTATAGGTCCTCACGGAGAATACCATCGGTATAGGTCTTTATGTAGTATACCATCGGCAGAGGTTCTCTACGTAAGGACCTATACTGATGGTATACTACGTAAGGACCTATACCGATGGTGTACTAAGTTATGACCTATACCGATGGTATACTCCGTGAGGACCTATACCGATGGTATACTACGTAAGGACCTCTACCGATAGTATAGTACGTAAGGACCTATACCGATGGTATACTACGTACGGACCTATACTGATTGTATACTACGTAAGGACCTATACTGATGGTATACTACGTAAGGACCTCTACCGATGGTATACTATGTAAGAACCTCTGCCGATTGTATACTACGTAAGGTCCTATACCGATGGTATACCACGTAAGAACCTACACCGTTGGTATACTACGTAAGGACCTATACTGATGGTATACTACGTAAGGACCTCTACCGATGGTATACTACGTAAGGACCTATACCGATGGTATACTACGAAAGGACCTCTACTGATGGTTTACTACGTAAGGTCCTATACCGATGGTATACTACGTAAGGACCTCTACCGATGTTATACTACGTAAGGACCTATACCGATGGTATACTACGTAAGGACCTATACCGATGTATACTACGAAAGGACCTCTACTGATGGTTTAATACGTAAGGTCCTATACCGATGGTATACTACGTAAGGACCTCTACTGATGGTATACTACGTAAGGACCTCTACCGATGGTTTACTACGTAAGGTCCTATACCGATAGTATACTACGTAAGGACCTCTACCGATGGTATAGTACGTAAGGACCTATACCGATGGTATACTGCGTAAGGACCTCTACCGATGGTATACTACGTAAGGCCCTCTACCGATGGTATACTACGTAAGGACCTATACCGATGGTATACTGCGTAAGGACCTCTACCGATGGTATACTACGTAAGGCCCTCTACCGATGGTATACTACGTAAGGACCTATACCGAAGGTATACTACGTAAGGACCTCTACCGATGGTATAGTACGTAAGGACCTATACCGATGGTATACCACGTTAGGACCTCTACCGATGGTATACTACGTAAGGACCCACACCGATGGTATACTTCGTAAGGACCTATTACGTAAGGACCTATACCGATGGTATACTACGTACGGACCGATACCGATTGTATACTACGTAAGAACCTATACCGATGGTATACTACGTACGGACCTATACCGATTGTATACTACGTAAGGACCTATACCGATGGTATACTACATAAGGACCTCTACCGATGGTATACTACGTAAGGCCCTCTACCGATGGTATACTACGTAAGGACCTCTCCCGATGGTATACTACGTAAGGACCTCTACCGATTGTATACTACGTAAGGACCTCTACCGATGGTATAGTACGTAAGGACCTATACCGATGGTATACCACGTTAGGACCTCTACCGATGGTATACTACGTAAGGACCCACACCGATGGTATACTTCGTAAGGACCTATACCGATGGACCTATACCGAAGGTATACTACGTAAGGACCTCTACCGATGGTATTCTACGTAAGGACCTCTTCCGATGTTATACTACGTAAGGACCTATACCGATGGTATACTACGCAAGGACCTATACCGATGGTATACTACGTACGGACCGATACCGATTGTATACTACGTAAGAACCTATACCGATGGTATACTACGTACGGACCTATACCGATTGTATCCTACGTAAGAACCTATACCGATGTTATACTACGTAAAGACCTATACCGATGGTATACTACGTAAGGACCTCTACCGATTGTATACTACGTAAGGACCTCTACCGATGGTATAGTACGTAAGGACCTATACCGATGGTATACTACGTTAGGACCTCTACCGATGGTATACTACGTAAGGACCCACACCGATGGTATACTTCGTAAGGACCTATACCGATGGTATACTACGATGGTATTCTACGTAAGGACCTCTACCGATGTTATACTACGTAAGGACCTCTACCGATGGTATACTACGCAAGGACCTATACCGATGGTATACTACGTAAGGATCTCTACCGATGGTATTTTACGAAAGGCCCTCTACCGATGGTATACTACGTAAGGACCTATACTGATGGTATACTACGTTAGGACCTATACCGATGGTGCACTACGTAAGGACCTATACCGATGGTATACTACGCAAGGACCTATACCGATGGTATACTACGTACGGACCTATACCGATTGTATACTACGTAAGGACCTATACCGATGGTATACTACGCAAGGACCTATACCGATGGTATACTACGTAGGGACCTATACCGATGGTATACTACGTAAGGATCTCTACCGATGGTATTTTACGAAAGGCCCTCTACCGATGGTATACTACGTAAGGACCTATACCGATGGGATACTACGTAAGGATCTATACCGATGGTATACTACGTAAGGACCTCTGCCGATGGTATACTACGTAAGGACCCACACCGATGGTATACTTCGTAAGGACCTATACCGATGGTATACCGACACATCAGAACTGTATTTTCGATCAGATGCATTGAAAGATTGTTTGTTAAGCTGCAGATCAAGCCACGGTAGACTACATAACTCATACATCTGTGATACCTTCACTATCGTCTCGACGAAATAATTGATATCATTTTAGCAAAACAAAAGTTACATGTGTACCAGGTGCTACATTGTACCTGGAAACTGTAGAATTTCAACATTGCGCACACTATTTGTTTCATTTAATACGTGACGTTATTTGACTATTTAAAGATTGAAGAATTAAATTATGGTTTCCCCGTTTGATATGATTCATTAAATAAAATGTATCGATAATTGTTGCTCGTGCTTCACACTCCTGAATTTATCGATATTCTGCCGTACCTTTAAAATATATATACAATTGTATATGGATCGCATGCAACGGTAGATCATTAAAATCCCTCGCACCTATGGCTTATCTCGTTCAAATTTACTGTGACATACATGAATATGCGCACTTTATTTATATAAATACACTTTTATCATATCATATTTCACTTTGATACAAGTATTATATTCTTCTCTGATCTCGCTATTTTTATCAAGGATATCTCATACACTCGTAAATGGATCCATTCTCGTTGAAGCTAGGTAAGAATACATATGTCTATATCTACCTAGATAAAAAAAACAGATCAAGCGCACCTTATTCCGAAAACATCACCACATACAAATGTACATAGAGGATCACGCCATCGCTCCAGGCAGCGTAACGATATTGAAATAGCATCGCGTCATCAATTGTGTCGCACTTTACATGCGCCAATAATAATGATAGCTAGGTGTATTGGATTCACCAGTACAATTTATTACGGTTGATTAACGTCAGTTATCCCTGTATGATGTATGACAGAGAAACAGAAACCTCTGGGGTAAAAAAAATGGGATTCAACATTTGGCAAAGCCTCGTACTTGACTTCAAAAATCTTATCTTCGGGCTGATATTTCTTTGATTACACCACCGGGAGTGCCATGTACGCTCTAGTAATCACTATTATATGATGCCGGTATAACATCAGATAAATGGCAATAGATATGACTTATGATGCCGGATTAATACAATCGAGTACCTTTACCTGAGCAAGATCAGGTTGTTCTAATGGAGGGCTATGATACTGTATCAAACCATTTACAGGGGCAAAGGCCGAGGTGTGGAGGTTGTTGAATCTTACACCAAAACTGAGATATTCATTTTATCTCGCACCTTATTTGACTTCACTGATTTCGTCACTTTTTAATATATTTTGTCGGGGACCTTAACTTAATGTCACTTCCGAGTTATTAGAGCTACATCCAAATGATTTTGCAAAAACGATGCAGTTCGTGCAAATACAAGAACAAACATATTTAACTGTGTTTATGATATCATTCATTTGTATAAAATTGTGTGAATCAAATACTTAAATAATAAAGATTAGTACAAAATGAGGATTTTTTTAATTATTTTAGAGCGCAGACGAATACATCGTCGTGTGAGATTCTGAGCAAAATGTCACATCATTGTGACAGATAAATCGATCCTCCGCATTTAAGCCTTTTTGGTGTCTAGAGTATAACATAAAGATAGATAGATAGAAATAGTAAATAACTTGCAGGGGGTAACATTGAGGTTATTCCTGTCTAAGGTGCGATAACGTTTATGACATGTTATTTCAGTTTTTAGCTCACCTGGCCCGAAGGGCCAAGTGAGCTTATGGCATGGTGCGGCGTCCGTCCGTCGTCAACATTTTACTTTAAACAACTTCTTCTCAGTAACCTAAAGGCCTAGGGTGATGATATTTGGCCAGTAACATGCTGGTATAAAGGGCTACCAAGTTTGTTCAAATAAATGACCTTGGTTTATATTCAAAGTCACAGGGGTCAAATATGTTTAAAACCTTTCAACAACTTCTTCTGAATAACCGACAAGCCTAGGGTGATGATATTTGGCCAGTAACATTCTGGGATGAAGGGCTACCAAGTTTGTTCAAAAACATGACCTTGACTTATATTCTAGGTCACAGGGGTCAAATATGTTTAAAACATTTTAACCACTTCTTCTGAATAACCAAAAGGCCTTGGGTGCATAAATTTGGCCAGTAACATGCTGGGATAAATGGCTACCAAATTTGTACAGATAAATGACCTTGATTTATATTCAAGGTCACAGGGGTCAAATATGTTTAAATCCTTTCAACAACTTCTTCTGAATAATCGAGAGGCCTAGTGCGATGAGATTTGTCTAGTAACATGCTGGGTTGAAGAGCTACCAAGTTTGTTCAAATAAATGACCTTCATCCATTTTCAAGGTCACAGGGGTCAAATATGTTTAAAACCTTCAAACAACTTCTTCTGAATAACCAAAATGCCCAGGGTGATGATATTTGGCCAGTAGCATGCTGGGATGAAGGGCTACCAAGTTTCTTCAAATGAATGACCTTGACCAACTTTCAAGGTCACAGGTGTCAAATGTCTTAAAATCAAATCATCAAACAAATAAAGTTATAATGAACAATTTACCCTACCAGAACTTGTTGATTCGCTTAGAAAATCACAGGACACTGCTTCAGGTCCTGATGATATTCCATATCAATTTCTTAAGCACTTACCGGACTCGTCACTAACATGCCTTCTTTACATATTCAACCAAGTTTACGCTTCCGGAAAGATTCACGATTCGTGGAAGAACTCCACAATTATACCTAACCCAAAACCGGGAAAGGATGCTACTGACCCAAACAACTATCGTCCTATCTCTCTGACTAGTTGTGTATGTAAAACTTTAGAACGAATGATAAACACTAGACTGGTTTGGTTTCTTGAGGCCAACGATATAATATCCCCTCTTCAAAGTGGCTTTAGAAATAGAAGAGGGACAAATGACCATCTCATCAGATTAGAGACGTTCATTCGAGAGGCTTTCGCCAAGAAAGAACACCTTGTCGCCGTGTTCTTTGATCTTGAGAAGGCCTATGATACTACATGGCAGTATGGCATCATGAAAGATCTTCACGACCTTGGCGTACGTGGAAACCTTCCCAATTTTATATCTAATTACCTATCAGATAGACACTTCAAAGTCCGTGTTGGTTCAACTTTTTCTGAAACGTCTAAACAGGAAATGGGAGTCCCACAGGGTGGAATCCTATCAGTCACACTGTTTGGACTTAAAATAAATGATATAGTCAAATGTCTTGGTCAATCAACAGAAGGGTCGTTATTTGTGGATGACTTCTTGATCTGTTACAGATCTAAGAACATGCACACGATAGAACGACAACTTCAACAGAGTTTAAACAAACTACAAAATTGGGCAGACGAAAACGGCTTCAAATTCTCTAAATCCAAAACTGTGTGCATGCATTTCTGTCAAAAACGAAAAGCACACAATGACCCAAATCTAACACTCGATGGCACTAGAATTCCTGTTGTTGAACAGACTAAATTTCTCGGCCTCATTTTTGATTCGAAACTCTCTTTCATACCACATATAAAGTATCTGAAGGATAAGTGTTCCAAGGCGTTAAACATTATACGAGTCCTTTCTCATACTGATTGGGGAGCGGATCGTGAAATGCTTTTGCGCCTATACAGATCACTTATTCGAACAAAACTGGATTATGGTTCTATGGTATACGGGTCAGCGCGCAGTTCGTACCTTCAGATGCTAGATCCAATCCATAACCAAGGGCTACGTCTTGCCCTGGGAGCTTTTCGAACAACACCTGTAAAAAGCCTGTACGTGGAAGCAAATGAACCATCCCTTTATGACAGAAGAATAAAACTTTCATTACAATTTGCAACTCAATTAAAATCAAACCCTAAAAATCCTGCTTTCAACCAAGTATTCAACCCCAAATACCAAAACATATTTACGCAAAACCAAAAACTTCTGCCAACATTTGGTATCCGAATTTTGAATTTCCTGCAAGAACTCAACATAAAATTGACGGACATAGCTGAATTTAACATATCTGATGTTCCTCCGTGGACCATTCAAACCCCCGATTTTAACTTTACATTACATGAGCGAGGGAAATCAAGTGTTATGCCCGAAGAACACAAATCCTCCTTTCGGGAATGCATTTCGAATTACCCTTCTCATACACAACTTTACACCGATGGCTCCAAAGAAGGTGAGAAAGTGGCAGCAGCCTGCTGTACTGCCAATACTTGCACTTCAGTCCGACTACCAGACGGCGCCTCCATCTTTTCTGCTGAAGCATGCGCCATTGGTTTGGCCCTCGACCATATCGATGAACACCGCATTAAAAAGGCAATTATTTGTTCAGACTCTCTATCTGTCCTACAGAGTTTACAGTTACGAGATCCTAAAAACACAATCGTACAAAACCTTGCTCTTCGAATATCTCGTATATTAAAAAAGTCTAAAATAACTTTACTATGGATTCCGAGCCATGTCGGAATAAAAGGCAACGAATTTGCTGACAGGGAAGCAAAAAATGCATTGAATCTCGAACAAACAAATATCAAACTACCATACACAGATTTTAAACCTACTATTCGTACAGCCATTCAAAATGAATGGCAGCAACGCTGGTCTCTGGAGACCACCAACAAACATTTTAAGATACAACCGAAACTTAAAACATCTATTCCCAGTCGGAAAGATCGTAGAGAGGAAGTTGTCCTCGCTAGGCTCCGTACTGGGCACACATATCCTACTCATTCGTACCTTTTAAAACGAGAAGATATACCTTCATGCCACGCATGTAACACTCCATTTACATTAGAACATTTTTTAATAGAATGTTCCGATTTTAAACACATTCGTGATAACTACTTTCGAGTTCCGGATATGAAAACACTTTTCAGTTCCGTGGATTCGAAGGCATTATTTAACTATTAGAAAGACATCGGTCTATTTTATAGACTCTGATGTCTTTTAACCCACCTTACCCTTTTTTGACGTTATATATATATTCCATATCATCTATTCGTTATCTCTTTTATTATTTTAACCCCCTTTTTTATTTTTTATTATCTACACATACAATGCGAATGCTTTTAAAATGAACCATCTTATCTGATTTTATCTTCGCTACTCACATGTTTGTTAAAAAAAAAAATTAAAAAAAAAAAAAAAATCACCATGGCCCTAAATGACCACAGCCGTCGATGGGCCGTTAAACATAAACAAACAAACAAATGTCTTAAAGTCTTCAAACAACTTCTTCTCAATAACCAAAAGGAACAGGGTACTGATATTTGGCCTGAAGCAATCAGGGCTACCAAATTTGTTCAAATGAATGACCTTGACGCACTTTCAACCTAATTTCATTGTTTGACAAGGTCACACTGATATTCTGCCTGTAGCTGTATTTTAGTCCACTTTTAAGATTACAGGTGTGAGATTAATACCAGGTGAGCGATGCAGGCCCATTGGTCCTCTTGTTTCTAGGACATATTAAACGATGACATTGAACCTCTTACTGCAGCTGTGAGACTAGTCATGTGCTAGACCTTATGCGTGGTAATGTTAAAAGCAATATATAAAGCTGTCAAATTTTCATCCAAAATTCCATACGTTAATTAGTTCAAACATTTATAAATATCGAATTAAGTGCATAAAGGATTTATTTTTGACACTCGGAAAAATATCTAAATCTGTCATCTTTCATCTTTAAATCTAAGGTAGGAAAGGACAATTCTACGTTTATCTAAAATACGTTAATCATTAAATCATATCAACTTTTATCTTCTATTAAGTACCTATGATGCTTTATCGTGAATTAGTGCATTAGTCAGATGATCTAAATAGGTAACTTTTTCACACTATCAACACGGCCAATCAGGGGTTAATCATCACAGAGTAACCAATCAACAACAGTAATAAATAGGTAACTTTTTCACACTATCAACACGGCCAATCAGAGGATAACCATCACAGAGTAACCAATCAACAACAGTAATAAAACGGTAACTATTCCACACCATCAACACGGCTAATCAGAGGGTTGCCATCACAGAGTAACTAATCAACAACTGTAATAAATAGGTAACTATTTCACACTATCAACACGGCCAATCAGAGGGTAACAATCATAGAGTAACCAATCAACAACTGTAATAAATAGGTAACTATTTCACACCATCAACACGGCCAATCAGAGGGTTGCCATCACAGAGTAACCAATCAACAACAGTAATAAATAGGTAACTATTTCACACCATCAACACGGCCAATCAGAGGGTTGCCATCACAGAGTAACCAATCAACAACAGTAATAAATAGGTAACTATTTCACACCATCAACACGGCCAATCAGAGGGTTGCCATCACAGAGTAACCAATCAACAACAGTAATAAATAGGTAACTATTTCACACCATCAACACGGCTAATCAGAGGGTTGCCATCACAGAGTAACCAATCAACAACAGTAATAAATAGGTAACTATTTCACACCATCAACACGGCCAATCAGAGGGTTGCCATCACAGAGTAACCAATCAACAACAGTAATAAATAGGTAACTATTTCACACCATCAACACGGCCAATCAGAGGGTTGCCATCACAGAGTAACCAATCAACAACAGTAATAAATAGGTAACTATTTCACACCATCAACACGGCCAATCAGAGGGTTGCCATCACAGAGTAACCAATCAACAACAGTAATAAATAGGTAACTATTTCACACCATCAACACGGCCAATCAGAGGGTTGCCATCACAGAGTAACCAATCAACAACAGTAATAAATAGGTAACTATTTCACACCATCAACACGGCCAATCAGAGGGTTGCCATCACAGAGTAACCAATCAACAACAGTAATAAATAGGTAACTATTTCACACCATCAACACGGCCAATCAGAGGGTTGCCATCACAGAGTAACCAATCAACAACAGTAATAAATAGGTAACTATTTCACACCATCAACACGGCCAATCAGAGGGTTGCCATCACAGAGTAACCAATCAACAACAGTAATAAATAGGTAACTATTTCACACCATCAACACGGCCAATCAGAGGGTTGCCATCACAGAGTAACCAATCAACAACAGTAATAAATAGGTAACTATTTCACACCATCAACACGGCCAATCAGAGGGTTGCCATCACAGAGTAACCAATCAACAACAGTAATAAATAGGTAACTATTTCACACCATCAACACGGCCAATCAGAGGGTTGCCATCACAGAGTAACCAATCAACAACAGTAATAAATAGGTAACTATTTCACACCATCAACACGGCCAATCAGAGGGTTGCCATCACAGAGTAACCAATCAACAACAGTAATAAATAGGTAACTATTTCACACCATCAACACGGCTAATCAGAGGGTTGCCATCACAGAGTAACCAATCAACAACAGTAATAAATAGGTAACTATTTCCCACCATCAACACGGCTAATCAGAGGGTAACCATCACAGAGTAACCAATCAACAACAGTAATAAATAGGTAACTATTTTACACCATCAACACGGCCAATCAGAGGGAAACCATCACAGAGTAACCAATCAACAACAGTAATAAATAGGTAACTATTTCACACCATCAACACGGCTAATCAGAGGGTTGCCATCACAAAGTAACCAATCAACAACAGTAATAAATAGGTAACTATTTTACACCATCAACACGGCCAATCAGAGGGAAACCATCACAAAATAACCAATCAACAACAGTAAAATGTACAATCTCTCAAAAATAGACACATGTAGGCCTCATTTAGGTGTCGGAAAGCTAGCGTCCTTGAATCCTTATCCGACAAATGACCAGAATTCGGTAACCGGCGATGACGTAACTAGCACACCGTTAAATAGAAGGAACAATCATTAACATATCAAGATAGAAGGTCCGTATCATTGTAATACAGTAAGGTATAAGGTTATCATCAATGTAATACAGTAAGGTAACAGGTTATTATCGTTCCATACTGAAAGTGACGAGATGACGATCATTGTAATACAGTAAGGTAAAGGTTATCATCGGTTCATACTGAAAGTGACGAGCTGACGATCATTGTAATACAGTAAGGTAATGGTTATCATCGGTTCATACTGAAAGTGACAAGGTGACGATCACTGTAATACAGTAAGGTAAAGATTATCATCGTTTCATACTGAAAGTGACAACGTGACGATCATTGTAATACAGTAAGGTAAAGGTTATCATCGGTTCATACTGAAAGTGACAAGGTGGCGATCATTGTAATACAGTAAGGTAAAGGTTATTATAGGTTCATACTGAAAGTGACAAGGTGACGATCATTGTAATATAGTAAGGTAAAGGTTATCATCATTTTATACTGAAAGTGAGGAGGTGACGATCATTGTAATACAGTAAGGTAAAGGTTATTTTCGGTTCATACTGAAAGTGACAAGGTGACGATCATTGTAGACAGTAAGACAAAGGTTGTCATCGGTTCATACTGAAAGTGACAAGGTGACGATCATTGTAAACAGTAAGATAAAGGTTGTCATCGTTTCATACTGAAAGTGACAAGGTGACAATCATTGTAATATAGTAAGGTAAAGGTTATCATTATTTTATACTGAAAGTGAAAAGGTGACGATCATTGTATACAGTAAGATAAAGGTTGCCATCGGTTCATACTGAAAGTGACAAGGTGACGATCATTGTATACAGTAAGGTAAAGGTTGTCATCGTTTCATATTGAAAGTGAGGAGCTGACGATCATTGTAATACAGTAAGTTAAAGGTTATCATCGGTTCATACTGAAAGTGAGGAGGTGACGATCATTGTAATACAGTAAGGTAAAGGTTATCATCATTTTATACTGAAAGTGACAAGTGACGATCATTGTTATATAGTAAGGTAAAGGTCATCATCGTTTCATACTGGAAGTGACAAGTGACGATCATTGTATTACAGTAAGGTAAAGGTTATCATCGTTCATACTGAAAGTGACAATGTGACGATCATTGTAATACAGTAAGGTAAAGGTTATCATCGTTTCATACTGAAAGTGACAAGTGACGATCATTGTTATATAGTAAGGTAAAGGTCATCATCGTTTCATGCTGAAAGTGACAAGGTGACGATCATTGTTATACAGTAAGGTAAAGGTCATCATTGTTTCATACTGAAAGTGACGATCATTGTAATACAGTAAGGTAAAGGTTATCATCGGTTCATACTGAAAGTGACAAGGTGACGATCATTGTAATACAGTAAGGTAAAGGTTATCATCGTTTTATACTGAAAGTGACGAAGTGACGATCATTGTAATACAGTAAAGTAAACGTTATCATCGTTTCATACTGAAAGTGACGAGGTGACGATCATTGTAATACAGTAAGGTAAAAGTTTATCATCGTTTCATACTGAAAATGACAAGGTGACGATCATTGTAATACAGTTAGGTAAAAGGTTATCATCATTTCATACTGAAAGTGACGAGGTGACGATCATTGTATACAGTAAGATAAAGGTTGTCATCGGTTCATACTGAAAGTGACAAAGTGACGATCATTGTAATATAGTAAGGTAAAGGTTATCATCGTTTCATACTGAAAGTGACGAGGTGACGATTAATGTAATACAGTAAGGTAAAGGTTATCATCGTTTCATACTGAAAGTGACGAGGTGACGATTAATGTAATACAGTAAGGTAAAATGCTATCATCGTTTCATACTGAAAGTAAGAAGGTGACGATCATTGTAATACAGTAAGGTAAAGGTTATCATCGTTTCATACTGAAAGTAAGAAGGTGATGATCATTGTAATACAGTAAGGTAAAGGTTATCATCGTTTCATACTGAAAGTAAGAAGGTGATGATCATTGTAATACAGTAAGGTAAAGGTTATCATCGGGTCATACTTAAAGTGACGAGGTGACGATCATTGTTATACAGTAAGGTAAAGTTTGTCATCGATTCATACTGAAAGTGACAAGATGACAATCATTGTAATACAGTAAGGTAAAGGTTATCATCGGTTCATACTTAAAGTGACGAGGTGACGATCATTGTTATACAGTAAGGTAAAGGTTGTCATCGATTCATACTGAAAGTGACAAGGTGACAATCATTGTAATACAGTAAGGTAAAGATTATCATCGGTTCATACTGAAAGTGGCGAGGTGACGATCATTGTTAATATACAGTAAGGTAAAGGTTATCATCGTTCCATACTGAAAGTGACGAGGTGACGATCATTGTAATACAGTAAGGTAAAGGTTATCATCGTTTCATACTGAAAGTGACGAGGTGACGATTAATGTAATACAGTAAGGTAAAATGCTATCATCGTTTCATACTGAAAGTGACAATGTGACGATCATTGTAATACCGTAAGGTAAATGTTATCATCGTTTCATACTGAAAGTGACGAGGTGACGATTAATGTAATACAGTAAGGTAAAATGTTTTCATCGTTTCATACTGAAAATGAGGAGCTGATGATCATTGTAATACAGTAAGGTAAAGGTTATCATCGGTTCATACTGAAAGTGACGAGGTGACGATTAATGTAATACAGTAAGGTAAAATGCTATCATAGTTTCATACTGAAAGTGACAAGGGGACGATCATTGTAATACAGTAAGATAAAAGGTTATCATCGGTTCACACTGAAAGTGACAAGGTGACGATCATTGTAATACAGTAAGGTAAAGATTTTCATTGGTTCATACTGAAAGTGGCGAAATGACGATCATTGTAATACGGTAAGGTAAAATGTTTTCATT
>NW_018408597.1:0-6729 GCF_002113885.1 Mizuhopecten yessoensis | reverse complement strand
AAAGTGACGAGGTGATGATCATTGTAATACAGTAAGGTAAAGGTTTTCATTGGTTCATACTGAAAGTGACGAGATGACGATCATTGTAATACAGTAAGGTAAAGTTTATCATCGGTTCATACTGAAAGTGACAAGGTGACGATCATTGTAATACAGTAAGATAAAAGGTTATCATCGGTTCATACTGAAAGTGACAAGGTGACGATCATTGTAATACAGTAAGGTAAAGGTTTTCATTGGTTCATACTGAAAGTGGCGAAATGACGATCATTGTAATACAGTAAGGTAAAAAAAAAATCATCGTTTCATACTGAAAGTGACGAGGTGACGATCATTGTAATACAGTAAGGTAAAAGTTTATCATCGTTTCATACTGAAAGTGACAAGTTGACGATCATTGTAATACAGTAAGGGAAATGTTATCATCGGTTCATACTGAAAGTGACGAGTTGACGATCATTGTAATACAGTAAGATAAAATGTTATCATCGTTTCATACTGAAAGTGACAAGTTGACGATCATTGTAATACAGTAAGGGAAATGTTATCATCATTTCCTACTGAAAGTGACGAGGTGACGATCATTGTAATACAGTGAGAACTAGGTAGCCATTATTATCATTCTGTAATATACAAGGTAACCAGCTATGTCATACTGAAAAATACCAGGTTGCCATCATTGCTTGGAATAGATTTGACATTGCTATAATTGTTTACGGTTAGAGTGGCTATAATTGTCATTCTGTAAGAAAATGGTAACCGTCATGGTTAAACTATCAGATGAAATAAACATCCATGGTCATACTCTTAGATATGTGGAAACCATTACTGGCATACAGTAAACTATAAGGTACATGTACAGTAGCTATCATTGTTATACTGTAAAATATAAGAAAGCTATCATTGTCATACAGTAAAATATAAGGAAGCTATCATTGTCATACAGTAAAATATAAGATAGATATCATTATCATAAGGTAAAATATAAGGTAGCTATCATTGTAATACAGAAAAAAATAAAGTCGCTATCATTGTCATATGTTAAACTATAAAGTAGATATCATTGAAGCTATCATTGTCATACAGTAAAATAAAGAGTAGCTATCATTCTATCATTGTAATACAGAAAAAAATAAAGGCGCTATCATTGTCATATGTTAAACTATAAAGTAGATATCATTGAAGCTATCATTGTCATACAGTAAAATAAAAGATAGTTATCATTGTCATACAGTAAAATATAAGGTTGCTATCATTGTAATACAGTATAATATAAAGTAGATATCATTGTCATACAATAAAATATAAGGTTGCTATCATTGTAATACAGTAAAATATAAGGTAGATATCATTTTCATACAGTAAAATATAAGGTAGATATCATTGTAGCTATCATTGGCATACAGTAAAATAAAAGGTTGATATCATTGTCATACAGTAAAATATAAGGTAGATATCATTGTCATACAGTAAAATATAAGGTAGATATCATCATCATACAGTAAAATATAAGGTAGCTATCATTATCATACAGTAAAATATAAGGTAACTATTATTGTAATACAGTAAAATATAAGGTAGCTATCATTGTCATACAGTAAAATATAAAGTAGATATCATTGTAATACAGTAAAATATAAGGTAGCTATCATTGTAATATAGTAAAATATAAAGTAGATATCATTGTCATACAGTAAAATATAAGGTAACTATTACTGTAATACAGTGAAATAAAAGGTAGCTATCATTGTCATACAGTAAAATATCAAGTAGATATCATTGTAGCTTTTATTGTCATACCGTAAAATAAAAGGTAGCTATCATTGTCATACAGTAAAATATAAGGTAGATATCATTGTAGCTATCATTGCCATACAGTAAGATAAAAGGTAGCTATTATTGTCATACAGTAAAATATAAAGTAGATATCATTGTAGCTATCATTGTCATACAGTAAGATAAAAGGTAGCTATTATTGTCATACAGTAAAATATAAGGTAACTATCATTGTCATAAAGTAAATTATAAGGTAGCTATCATTGTCATACAGTAAAATAAAAGGTAGCTATTATTGTCATACAGTAAAATATAAGGTTGCTATCATTGTCATACAGTAAAATAAAAGGTAGCTATTCTTGTCATACAGTAAAATATAAGGTTGCTATCATTGTCATACAGTAAAATAAAAGGTTGCTATCATTGTCATACAATAAGATAAAAGGTAGCTATTATTGTCATACAGTAAAATATAAGGTAACTATCATTGTCATAAAGTAAATTATAAGGTAGCTATCATTGTCATACAGTAAAATAAAAGGTAGCTATTATTGTCATACAGTAAAATATAAGGTTGCTATCATTGTCATACAGTAAAATAAAAGGTAGCTATTCTTGTCATACAGTAAAATATAAGGTTGCTATCATTGTCATACAGTAAAATAAAAGGTTGCTATCATTGTCATACAATAAAATAAAAGGTAGCTATTATTGTCATACAGTAAAATATAAGGTAACTATCATTGTCATACAGTAAAATATAAGGTAGCTATCATTGTCATACAGTAAATTAAAAGGTAGCTATCATTGTCATACAGTAAAATAAAAGGTAGATATTCTTGTCATACAGTAAAATATAAGGTTGCTATCATTGTCATACAGTAAAATAAAAGGTTGCTATCATTGTCATACAATAAAATAAAAGGTAGCTATTATTGTCATACAGTAAAATATAAGGTAACTATCATTGTCATACAGTAAAATATAAGGTAGCTATCATTGTCATACAGTAAATTAAAAGGTAGCTATCATTGTCATACAGTAAAATAAAAGGTAGATATTATTGTCATACAGTAAAATATAAGGTTGCTATCATTGTCATACAGTAAAATAAAATGTAGCTATTCTTGTCATACACTAAAATATAAGGTTGCTATCATTGTCATACAGTAAAATAAAAGATTGCTATCATTGTCATACAGTAAATTAAAAGGTAGCTATTATTGTCATACAGTAAAATATAAGGTAAGTATCATTGTCATACGGTAAATTATAAGGAAGCTATCATTGTCATACAGTAAAATAAAGGGTAGCTATCATTGTCATACAGTAAATATAAGGTAGCTATCATTGTAATACAGTAAAATATAAGGTAGCTTTCATTGTCATACAGTAAAATAAAGAGTAGCTATCATTGTCATACAGTAAATTAAAAGGTAGCTATCATTGTCATACAGTAAATTATAAGGTCGTTATCATTGTCATACAGTAAAATATAAGGTAGTTTTCATTGTCATACAGTAAAATATCCGATAGTCATCATTGTCATACAGTAAATTATAAGGTGGCTAAGGGTAATACAGTAAAAAATAAAGTCGCTATCATTGTCATATGTTAAACTATAAAGTAGATATCATTGAAGCTATCATTGTCATACAGTAAAATAAAAGATAGCTATCATTGTCATACAGTAAAATATAAGGTAGCTATCATTGTCATACAGTAAAATATAAAGTAGATATCATTGTCATACAGTAAAATATAAGGTAACTATTATTGTCACACAGTAAAATATCAGGTAACAATCATTGCCATACAGCAAAATATAAAGTAGATATCATTGTCATACAGTAAAATATAAGGTTGCTATCATTGTAATACAGTATAATATAAAGTAGATATCATTGTCATACAATAAAAAATAAGGTTGCTATCATTGTCATACAGTAAAATATAAGGTAGATATCATTGTAGCTATCATTGCCATACAGTAAGATAAAAGGTAGCTATTATTGTCATACAGTAAAATATAAAGTAGATATCATTGTAGCTATCATTGTCATACAATAAGATAAAAGGTAGCTATTATTGTCATACAGTAAAATATAAGGTAACTATCATTGTCATAAAGTAAATTATAAGGTAGCTATCATTGTCATACAGTAAAATAAAAGGTAGCTATTATTGTCATACAGTAAAATATAAGGTTGCTATCATTGTCATACAGTAAAATAAAAGGTAGCTATTCTTGTCATACAGTAAAATATAAGGTTGCTATCATTGTCATACAGTAAAATAAAAGGTTGCTATCATTGTCATACAATAAAATAAAAGGTAGCTATTATTGTCATACAGTAAAATATAAGGTAACTATCATTGTCATACAGTAAAATATAAGGTAGCTATCATTGTCATACAGTAAATTAAAAGGTAGCTATCATTGTCATACAGTAAAATAAAAGGTAGATATTATTGTCATACAGTAAAATATAAGGTTGCTATCATTGTCATACAGTAAAATAAAATGTAGCTATTCTTGTCATACACTAAAATATAAGGTTGCTATCATTGTCATACAGTAAAATAAAAGATTGCTATCATTGTCATACAGTAAATTAAAAGGTAGCTATTATTGTCATACAGTAAAATATAAGGTAAGTATCATTGTCATACGGTAAATTATAAGGAAGCTATCATTGTCATACAGTAAAATAAAGGGTAGCTATCATTGTCATACAGTAAATATAAGGTAGCTATCATTGTAATACAGTAAAATATAAGGTAGCTTTCATTGTCATACAGTAAAATAAAGAGTAGCTATCATTGTCATACAGTAAAATATAAGAAAGCTATCATTGTCATACAGCAAATTATAAGGCAGCTATCATTGTCATACAGTGATTTATAAGGCAGCTATCATTGTCATACAGTAAATTATAAGGTAGCTATCATTTTCATACAGTAAAATATAAGGTAGCTATCATTGACATACAGTAAATTATAAGGCAGCTATAATTGTCATAAGGTAAAATATAAGGTAGCTATCATTGTCATACAGTAAATCATAAGGTAGCTATCATTGTCATACAGTAAATTATAAGGTCGTTATCATTGTCATACAGTAAAATATAAGGTAGTTTTCATTGTCATACAGTAAAATATCCGATAGTCATCATTGTCATACAGTAAATTATAAGGTGGCTATCATTGTCATACAGTAAAATAAAGAGAAGCTATCATTGTCATACAGTAAATTATAAAGCAGCTTTCATTGTCATACAGTAAAATATAAGGCAGCTATCATTGTTATATGATAAAATATAAGGTAAATATCATTGTCATACTGTAAAATATAAGGTAGCTATCATTGTCATACAGTAAATTATAAGGCAGCTATAATTGTCATATGGTAAAATATAAGGTAGCTATCATTGTCATACAGTAAATATAAGGTAGCTATCATTGTAATACAGTAAAATATAAGGAAGCTATCATTGTCATGCAGTAAAATAAAGAGTAGCTATCATTGTCATGCAGTAAATTATAAGGTAGCTATCATTGTCATACAGTAAATTATAAGGCAGCTATAATTGTCATATGGTAAAATATAAGGTAGCTATCATTGTCATACAGTAAATATAAGGTAGCTATCATTGTAATACAGTAAAATATGAGGAAGCTATCATTGTCATACAGTAAAATAAAGAGTAGCTATCATTGCCATACAGTAGAATATAAGGTAGCTATCATTGTCATACAGTAAATTATAAGGCAGCTATAATTGTCATATGGTAAAATATAAGGTAGCTATCATTGTCATACAGTAAAATATAAGGTAGCTATCATTGTCATACAGTAAATTATAAGGTAGCTATCATTGTCATACAGTAAATTATAAGGCAGCTGTAATTGTCATATGGTAAAATATAAGGTAGCTATCATTGTCATACAGTAAATATAAGGTAGCTATCATTGTAATACAGTAAAATATAAGGAAGCTATCATTGTCATACAGTAAAATAAAGAGTAGCTATCATTGTCATACAGTAAAATATAAGGTAGCTATTATAGTCATACAGTAAATTATAAGGCAGCTATAATTGTCATATGGTAAAATATAAGGTAGCTATGATTGTCATACAGTAAATATAAGGTAGCTATGATTGTCATACAGTAAATCATAAGGTAGCTATCATTCTCATACAGTAAATTATAAAGCAGCTATCATTGTCATACAGTAAATATAAGGTAGCTATGATTGTCATACAGTAAATCATAAGGTAGCTATCATTGTCATCCAGTAAAATATAAGGTAGATAGTAGCTATCATTGTCATTCAGTAAAATATAAGGTAGCTATCATTGTCATACAGTAAATTATAAAGCAGCTATAATTGTCATCAGGTAAAANAGGTAAAATATAAGGTAGCTATCATTGTCATACAGTAAAATATAAGGTAGTCATCATTGTCATACAGTAAATCATAAGGTAGCTATCATTGTCATACAGTAAATTATAAGGTAGCTATCAGTGTCATACAGTAAAATATAAGGTAGTTATCATTGTCATACAGTAAAATATCCGATAGTCATCATTGTCATACCGTAAATTATAAGGTAGCTATCATTGTCATACAGTAAAATAAAGAGTAGCTATCATTGTCATATTGTAAAATATAAGAAAGCTATCATTGTCATACAGTAACTTATAAAGCAGCTATCATTGTCATTCAGTAAAATATAAGGCAGCTATCAAGGTTATATGATAAAATATAAGGTAGCTATCATTGTCATATTGTAAAATATAAGGCAGCTATCATTGTCATGCAGTTAATTATAAGGTAGCTATCATTGTCATACAGTAAATATAAGGTAGCTATCAATGTAATACAGTAAAATATAAGGAAGATATCATTGTCATACAGTAAAATAAAGAGTAGCTATCATTGTCATA
>NW_018408596.1:70416-261997 GCF_002113885.1 Mizuhopecten yessoensis | reverse complement strand
CTACCGAACGCAGCCTTATATTAGATTACTACAGAACGCAGCCTTCTATTAGATAACTACAGAACGCAGCCTCTGGCATAAAAAAAATCTTCTAGGTATAGTGTTTGCCCAATATGTAATGCAGTGGTCTCCCTTTGACTACAGTATACGAGTTCTACACAACAAGTTCTACCTCTTTCTTAGAGTTTCCTTTAATATCTTTTTATTAAACGAAATTTAGCAGATTTTGTAAAAAAAAGTCTGAATTGGAACGAATCGGTAAATGTTCTCATCATATCTTCAAGTAAAGTTTGTAAAATAAATTACAAATTACAAATTTCCACATACTGTAATATGTAATACGGAAATGGGCCCGTTTTACGGCCAAATACAACGTGTTTGTTATTATGCATTTGTTTTATTATAGGGGAACAACGTTTCGTCCGCCAAAGACATGAACAACAGCTTTGTACGATGATTAAACTATAAACTAATATTGTTATATATGTATAAACTAATATTGTTATATATGAATGTATAAATTATATTGTTATATATGTATAAATTCTATTGTTATGTATGTATAAATTATATTGTTATATATGTATAAATTATATTGTTATATATGTATAAATTATATTGTTATATATGTATAAATTATATTGTTATATATGTATAAACTAATATTGTTATATATGTATAAATTATATTGTTATATATGTATAAACTAATATTGTTATATATGTATAAACTAATATTGTTATATATGAATGTATAAATTATATTGTTATATATGTATAAATTCTATTGTTATATATGTATAAATTATATAAATCATCCAATGAAAATAATAATGTTTCAGTATTACTATGTCAGTCAATATACATGGGGTTTTTTCTGCTTGCTCTTGATTTCTCGGCACGTGCTACTCACGAGAGGTCTTCGTTATCACTCGCTATGATGTAAAAGACAGCTGCCGATGTAGAACCACGTTGTTTTTCCTTCTCGAAGCATCGGATTTCGATCCTCCATCACGTGACATAGCGTGCCTACCAAACAAATCAGGGGGCGATGTGGGAGGACGGCAAGTTACCAAAGTGCAATAGTATTATGTCATTCCGTCACTCGTTTTGTAGGTAAATATTTAACGGACGTGTGTATAGCTATTAGCTACTTACAGTATAACCAGTAACATGATAATTCAGGTAGTGTTAGCTTAATGATAATTCAACTCAAAACTTCAAAGTCACAGATCAACCTGCATGTACAGGGATCCATACTGTGGATCCATGCACAAGAAATATAAAACAGATATTTGCTTTAGAAAAGTAGGATAAACAACAGATGTCGTTTCAAAACTTAAATCGTTAAGCTAGCCAGGCTTACATTAACTGTGGCTTGAGATTGTCCGCATACTCTAGTAAGTGTAAGTAATTCTGACGTTTGGCCATCACTTACTGATGTAGCCTTTACATTACACTGATCATACTTAAGCAACAAAAACAATCAAAACATTTATCTCACTAAAACGTTCATTCCTGTATAGTAGTTTTGCTCATTGTTTTTATTTTAAACAAATAACTTGATATGGTTAGGCCTTGCTTGATATTGAATGATACAAAAGCAATGTCTTTTTCCTTATTGTACAGACGTTCGATTATAACTCACAATATAATGTAATGCATCTACAAATCTATAAATTATATATAGCCAGTGGACGACAAAAATAGCCGGATCTATTTTAGGGTATTCACAAACACTCACTGGAATGACGTGGAGATGCGGTCTGGTTTCTCCTCATCTCCTACACTCTGCACTCAAGAGTCATTACAGTTCTCAGGAGTACTCATGATAGTATATTCTGGCGTGTGTGTGATTATCAGGTCAACGATTACGGCCTGTTTTAAATTATACACATATATATGTAAAAGTGTTTGGTATGTAATACATGCTATAAATAGATTTGTTTAAATAGATTTATTCGTACGCGTTTAGTTCGTCCCTAATTGATGCACACCAGATGTGATATCCATCTGAAATGCGATTTTGTAAGTGGCCTGTATATCGTTTGAAGACCTTGGTCACATGACCGTTGTTTGTTGCTTTTAAATGAGTTAAAACATAAGGTAGATGAAGTCATATTGTCAAGCAACAGTTGTTTATCAATTTATGTGGACTAATCCTATTTTTGATCCTCATTTTCGAGTAAACGTTATTTTCCCGTAAATTAGCATGACGTCTCGATCCCCAATTAATATATTACTTATGATATTAAAATACAGATACGTATATACATACAGAAATATTATTACACAAAACAAAAATAAGTGTTCACAAAATGTACTATTTAAATAGTCTGCAGTAAAAAGTGAAATGTGCTTCTCATATTTATTTTAAATTTCTTTTTCTTTTTTTTCTTCCTATTTGGCATAGTTCCATATACATTTTATATACTGTGTATAATTAGAATATTTCCTTCTCAGATATTTCATTGGTAGGATTAAGTAGGTATTTCATGTGTAACCAATCAAACAACGCATTACCTAAGGCTATTCAAGTGCATTTTAGATTTACATGATAACAGTGATTTAACTGCTTTAACGTAGTGCATTGTTCCAGTACAGTTGTCATACTAATAAGATATGTGATTAATTATGATGCTTATTACTTTTGACCCATGGAACGAATTTATCAAAATATGTTAATGCATATGTGTATATACATGCGTACACGTCCATGGTGCAGGTAGGGACATTTGAAGGTCGTTTTTCTGAAATAGTTCAGCCTTAAGTCGATACGAGAAAGATTGGAACTTTTCCATGGGATATCGGTGCTAATTTTAAAGTGATAGACATGTACGCACGCACCTGTACTTCGGGATGGCCGTGTGACTCTCTATTTCTCTCGCTGTTGTATAGGGCGCAGTTTGCATAAGAACGGTTGGATCTTATTTATATGTATATATCTTTCTGAAATCGGATGTTGTGTTAAAATCGGGATTAGTTTGAAGTTTGTATCAAACCATTTGTCGTTTTTTCCACTTGGATATTGTAATTGTGTTCAGTGTTGTCTCCTATCTGGTCTGGAGAACGTTTGACACTACGGGTCCGTGGTGAACGCTGGGCCATTAGGAGGGTAAATACTTCAGGTTTGCGTCTGAGGGTAAATACTTCAGTGTTGTCGCCTACCTGGTCTGGAGAACGTTTAACACTACGGGTCCGTGGTGAACCCTGCTCCATTAGGAGGGTAAATACTTCAGTGATGTCTCCTACCTGGTCTGGAGAACGTTTAACACTACGGGTCCGTGGTGAACCATGGTCCATTAGGAGGGTAAATACTTCAGTGTTGTTTCCCACCTGGTCTGGAGAACGTTTGACCCTACGGGTCCGTGGTGAACCCTGCTCCATTAGGAGGGGAAATACTTCAGTGTTGTCTCCTACCGGATCTGGAGAACGCTTGACACTAGGGGTCCGTGGTGAACCCTGGTCCATTTGGAGGGGAAATACTTCAGTGTTGTTTCCTACCTGGTCTGAAGAACGTTTGACACTACGGGTCCGGGGTGAACCCTGGTCCATTAGGAGGGGAAATACTTCAGTGTTGTTTCCTACCTGCTCTGGAGAACGTTTGATACTAAGGGTACGTGGTGAACCCTGGTCCCTTAGGAGGGTAAATACTTCAGTGATGTCTCCTACCTGGTCTGGAGAACGTTAGACACTACGGGTCCGTGGTGAACGCTGGGCCATTAGGAGGGTAAATACTTCAGTTTTGTCTCCTACCCGGTCTGGAGAACGGTTGACACTACGGGCCCGTGGTGAACCCTTGTCCATTAGGAGGGTAAATACTTCAGGTTTGCGTCTGAGGGTAAATACTTCAGTGTTGTCGCCTACCTGGTCTGGAGAACGTTTGGCACTACGGGTCCGTGGTGAACCCTAGTCCATTAGGAGGGTAGATACTTAAGTGTTGTCTCCTACCCGATCTGGAGAACGCTTGACTCAACGGGTCCGTGGTAAACCCTGGTCCATTAGGAGGGTAAATCCTTCAGTGTTGTCGCCTACCTGGTCTGGAGAACGTTTAACACTACGGGTCCGTGGTGAACCCTGATCCATTAGGAGGGTAGATACTTCAGTCTTGTCTCCTACCTGGTCTGGAGAGCGTTTGACACTACGGGTCCGTGGTGAATCCTGCTCCATTAGGAGGGGAAATACTTCAGTGTTGTCTCCTACCTGGTCTGAGAACGTTTGACACTACGGGTCCGTGGTGACCCCTGGTCCATTAGGAGGGTAGATCCTTCAGTGTTGTCTCCTACCTGGTCTGGAGAGCGTTTGACACTACGGGTCCGTGGTGACCCCTGGTCCATTAGGAGGGTAGATCCTTCAGTGTTGTCTCCTACCTGGTCTGGAGAACGTTAGACACTACGGGTCCGTGGTGAACCATGGTCCATTAGGAGGGTAAATACTTCAGTGATGTCTCCTACCTGGTCTGGAGAACGCTTGACACTACGGGTCCGTGGTAAACCCTGGTCCATTAGGAGGGTAAATTCTTCAGTGTTGTCTCCTACCTGGTCTGAGAACGTTTGACACTACGGGTCCGGGGTGAACCCTGGTCCATTAGGAGGGGAAATACTTCAGTGTTGTCTCCTACCCGATCTGGAGAACGCTTGACACTACGGGTCCGTGGTAAACCCTGGTCCATTAGGAGGGTAAATCCTTCAGTGTTGTCGCCTACCTGGTCTGGAGAACGTTTAACACTACGGGTCCGTGGTGAACCCTAGTCCATTAGGAGGGTAGATACTTCAGTCTTGTCTCCTACCTGGTCTGGAGAGCGTTTGACACTACGGGTCCGTGGTGAACCATGGTCCATTAGGAGGGTAAATACTTCAGTTTTGTCTCCTACCTGGTCTGGAGAACGTTTGACACTACGGGTCCGTGGTGAACCCTGCTCCATTAGGAGGGTAAATACTTCAGGTTTGCGTCTCTGATATATAAGTGTAAATGTCTGTGTTTATATATCTAACGGCAGAAATCATCAGTAACTCTCCGGTGGTTAAACTGCATTAGTTCTGATAAAACTACCATCGTTCAGATCACTACTTGGCTCTGGGATTATAGCGAATTTAAACATATCGAAATTCACATGGGTATTTGGAAATTGTTCCTGTTTTGTCAAATTGTAAGTGCAGAAATTAATTCATTTGTAAGAAAGAAGCAACACAAATTTCGTGATTAATTTATTAATACTTACCTTGTGAAGATGTAAATAAACATACACTAGATGCATACAGCTTATGGTAGTACACACTTGGTGTCTGCATGTTTCATACAGAATTTGTAAATAATCTAATAACATTAATTAGATATCTTTGTAAACGTATAAACTTACTTCTGAAATATTGTCTATTTTCATCTAAATGTTTAAATTGTAACTAGGCTACTAGACCGGAACTGGTATAGTTAATCATCGTTGTAGGTATTGATACATTGCGAGTACTATCTTTTCTATAAAGGTATATTTCTCAGTATCGGCAGACATACACGTCGGTTAGGAAGTAATTGCATATAATGCTACGTCACAGCCCATCAGTGCTACTAGATGTGGTTATAGTGGGTGACGTTTGATGAGAGTATGATGTACACCTATCTTCTACCATCACGCCAGTTAGGTTTCGTGGCCCATTCGTTCTTTCTCTGGCATCTGCTTACTACCGAAAACTATGTGTGTACGAATGATAGAGGTGAGATACTTAGAACGAAGGCCAACGGAAGTGATGATAGGTGTAAATTGAATCCTCAAAGGACAAGCGAACACGTGGAGGGAAGTAAGCCTTTGTCGTCAGCGTATTCTCTAAGATTCCGTCCACTTATCTGGTGATTCAATGGAAATAAGCTCCCGCTGTAGCCCGGTCTACATTCCTCTGTGCTGCTGAAAGGGATCAGTTTTGTGATGTTTTAATAGAAACACTATGCTATCTATGTTTCAGTGAAGAACAAATCAGTCGTCTCGATGTTAGGACCTGGTGGCAGGGTTAATGCATACAGACTTGCGTTTCTGGTTCCTGTTTCAACACAAACTCGCGTGTGATCTCTAGCAATAAGGACCTGACAGATAACGAGTCACGACGATGATTATAATGTGGCGCTTTTGGATGAAGTAAGTGCGACAGTTATGGGTTGGATCTAAGTTCGAATTCGTTTGTTCAACTTCAAAAGGATAAGAGATTCTACAACACTAATGTTTCCAGGTACCACTCATAATAAGGGAGTACAAATTCCCTTTATACTAAACGCGCAAAGTGTTTGTTTACATCACAGCATCAGACAACGATCATAGCGGAACATAGGAAAAGGAAAACAACCAAAACACTAATTTTCTTATCAACACCTTAAAGTGAAATAACAGCATTTCCAATAATATATTCAATAGTTATAATTGTTTTGTGTATCAATATATTAATATAAAAAGGAAAATTTAAGGTTTTTTATCAATATATTGACATGACCTAGACCATCGTCACCCGGTTTTAGTATGTTGAAATCTGACTTTGGCCTAGTTGTAAATATGACTGCCGTTGCCTATAGTTTTATGACCCTGAATGCGGCAAAAAAAGAAAGAGAAAATTATGAGAGACGCCGAGCTGAAACGGATTACTACGACCAGCTCTTTAATCTGTCACGTGACTATAAACCGGATGTGAGTTCGGAGCCATCTTTGTCGTTACCACGGCAAGGATCCAAACGACGATCAAAGAAAAAACAATCTTCTAGGAATAAGGTAAGTTATACTATATGATAAGATGGTAGCGAGGCGTACAGAGCCAAATAACAAATGATGTTGGCAAGTAACAACTTTTACTACATTCCCCCTGTTGTATAATCACTTGGACGAATAAAAAGGTATTCCTATGGAAAATTAATTAAACAGCCAAAATTAAATATAAAGATGGTTGGGTATAACAACGGATTAAGAAAGATTGTATACCAGCTCTATGACGAGAACGAGGAAGCATATAGAAATATATCAGCGTTGCCAAGAACGCTGCAATCGGACCACAGAGGCGGTTGTAGATGTTATCGAAAGAAACACAACCTTATCACGTGAATGTTTTTCATACTGTGTTTCAAAATATAAGTACAGGCTTTAAGTTTTGAATATCAGCATTATAACTCACGGTTATTTTGGTTTGATACCATTAAATGATATTTACCATCCCACACTGAGAAATCAATAAATTGATTATCACTTTTATGCTTATGCCAGTATGTAAACAAATGTAAATGTCCCCTGGTGGTGCTGTCAGTGGTATAGCACTTAACGGAACAGCATGCTGTCTATTCCGTACGTATTTGGTGGTACCGTTATCGGTAGTTCTATCAAAGACAGGACACAACGTCACGGGTGTACAAAGTCTGACAGCTTAACGATCTATAAACGATTCATTTTCAAAACAATATTTGATGCAAATCTGAAAATGTACAAAAATCTATACATGTATGTTTTTATTTACAATACTCATTTGTGTAATTTTAGTTTGGAATTTGCAAACTGGGAACATATTCAAGATGCCAGTTTTGCGTTATAATTTGTCATAGATAGTGTTGAGCTTTAGTCGTATGTTGTATAGTCAAAGTAGGATTTTCTTAGTGCGTCATTGACATGCCGATTAAATACAAGCATTATCTAGGTTACTTTTTTAATTCAGCAAAGAGCGTTGATACCATTATATATAAAAGGAGATAATGCTATGAAATGTGCAATGGGATTGCTTAGAAAAATGTAGGTAACTTATCTGGCGTGACATAGTTTACAAAGGGAGCTTTAAACTGTTCATTATTTATGAAAGTTAAGAATAATGTTTATTTGAAGTATTGTTTGTTGAATTTACGCTTTTAACAAAAGGCCCTCACTCATTTAACTACATTTTTAAATATTTAAAGGTTATACATTTTCATCGCTAAACAATTGTATGCAAGAATGAATACTTTGAAATGTTACTTTGTCTGCTCGTCGAAAAGAGGGATCTTGAAGGAGGAGACAGGCCGTCTCTATGTTAAACATCAGTGTGCAATGTGGCTTAACTCACCAATCGTACATGTCCTTAAGTACCCAGCACACGTACAACGGATTAACAGCTTAATGTTAAATAAATGAAACATCATTTGTTACTGTCATACTACTTTTTATGTATTGGGATGTATTGTATAAACCTTATTATTATTGTAAAATGAGTTACCTTCATGTATTTAATAAACATTATTGTTAATTTTATGTCAGGAACAAATAAGAATAATATATAAGTAAGTGTTAAGCTGACCAGTAATTGAGCAGTATACCCATGTACATTCCGAGGCGATGTCGCCTGATGTTTGTCCTCGTCCACACCTGCCGTTTTCAATAAATCCACAAGAGCTTGTCACTTTGTGCCATCAGCAGACTATGTCATACATTGTACATCAGCAGACTATGTAATACATTGTACATCAGCAGACTATGTAATACATTGTACATAAGCAGACTATGTAATACATTGTACATCAGCAGACTATGTAATACATTGTACATCAGCAGACTATGTAATACATTGTACATCAGCATTTCCTCAGCAGTTCGTCATGTTCACATCTGTCTCTTCTAAAGATAATGTCCTATCAATTTTGATCTCCCCACAATGTCGTTATACCTGTGCTTCTACAGGTTTCAGGCAGACTGTAATATCAACGTGTACTAGTGTCCCAATCTGTCTCACTCTATTTTCAGTTTATCACAGAGTACCGAGTTACACGGGATATTTTTTCAACTTGTCCAAACAAGCTAAAAAGGGCAATTATGGCATCTGGAACCAGTTGTATAAAACATCATAAAGTTGATGAAAATATCAAGCAATGTATTGTCTATGGGAAATCCTAGACTTGAGGAAATCTCAAGCAATGTATTTTCCATGGAAAATCCTAGACTTGAGGAAATCTCAAGAGCTGATATATTTTTATACAAGTGGGGCCTCTTTTTCCCATGTTTAGGCATCGACATTTAAACCATATCTGTTCATGTATGTCAATATGCCATGTACCATTCTATTGTCAATACAATTTGTTAAAATTGATAAAACAGAGGTATCCAATTACAAGTTCTTCATTTTCTAACGTTGCTGATTCGTAATCCCCATATCTTTAAGTATAGTATTTTCTTTACTTTGTTTTCTTCGTTTGACCAGAGGTAATCCTAAAGGTAATGTACGAGTGTCAATCTTCTTTGATTATTCAGTTTGGGCCATGACACATTTTACTTATTGTACAACTATTATCACCATACACAGTTTCGTGAGCGCTAAACCTTATATCGACTTAAAACGATTATAGGCTGTGGAATGCTTCCCTTTTGGCCAAAGTATCATATTGTATTGGTACATTTCGAAGTCCTATCCTACGTAAAACTGATAGCAGTCATTGATGTTATGTTTTTGTGACATAAGGGAAGTGGATACACTAAGGAATGTTTTACTTATGTTTTATCTCAAACAACCATTTATATATAAAACAGGTATTACATTACATAACCCAACTTACCTATTAAATGTGTTTCATCATGTGTTGTATATTTATAGTATTAATTTACAAAGGCCGTCCTGCATTTATATTTAATTATTCTAGATAGCTACACACCCATATCAATAAAAAATGTACTGATAAGGAACTCGAAACGTTTTTCAGATTCTTGTGCACATCCTCAGCGGTTTGGTACATTATAATTATCATTCGAACTAGCATGTCCGCCCATATTCATGTCTATTCACATCACATTAGCTATCGGTAATGCTATGATAGTGGCAAATAATTTGCCCTTTGAACAATTATACGCCCACGTAACAGAAATATATTTCCGGATTCCTCAATGCTCTGCTGCTCATTTACAAATTACATCTTATCAAATAGCGTTCGGTGGCAGTGTTAGCAGGTTTTAGAACATGCCATAGGATATGGTAGGCTTTGAGCAATAGTTTGGTATTAAGGTGAATAAATCTATGAAAGGAAATTGAAAATACTTGTAGTTTCATTTAAGTTGACTATTACATGATTCGATGTCTTCTGTTTGGTCTCTGTGTAACAAACATCAGCTTTATAATGTTAAGACTTCAGACTGTTAACTATATTTTCCCGTGACTATTAACTGATTCGATGTCATCTGTTTGGTCTCTGTGTAACAAACATCAGCTTTATAATGTTAAGACTTCAGACTGTTAAATATATTTACCCGTGACTATTAACTGAATTGTTAATCCCGGAACAAAGACTTCAGACTGTTAACTATATTTTCCCGTGACTATTAACTGATTCGATGTCATCTGTTTGGTCTCTGTGTAACAAACATCAGCTTTATAATGTTAAGACTTCAGACTGTTAACTATATTTACCCGTGACTATTAACTGAATTGTTAATCCCGGAACAACGCATTAGCTCCATGAAAGAGATGGTTAACCATATTTAGCAGGGAATGTCACATGACTGGTGATCATCAGCTTCCTATGTAGAAAGGTCAATACTGATAACCAGAAGTTTACGTTATATACTCTGTAGCAAAGTGACCTCTTGAGTGAAATAAGTCATACGGTCATATGCAATCAGGTCAGGAATCCATCAGTCCTCTTTATTGAACAGATTAATTAACTGAACGTCAGATATAATATCAAAGATTTGGTTGTACTAGCGATAATTCGTGCTAGGGAGTTTTCTAGGGAATTCCCAATCTCATAAATATATCTAAACACATTTCACAAACCAGTTGCCATAAACCGAACTCACATGGATGATAGGCATTGGACACTTGGATGCGTGCTCTACGTGTAAGGTATGTAGCAACATAACCTGATATTAGCATTCCTGTTGTAAATTAACATCAGGTGTTCTTAGTAACTTTCAAAGCTGAATGATGTTTAATCTTTTGGTAATATATTAAACATAAGAGCGCAAGGCGTAATCAAGAATGTAAGTTCGGTAAAAGGGTATACATTTGCGTGTGTAGCTTGATCGATTATCACGCGATGTTCTGTCTGTCTCCACTGGGTGGGATTGTGAAGAACAGCTGGTTTGGTAGCATCTGAAAGCCTCCGGTGTTCCTGATTCTGTGTCAAGAACCGCTAGATTATCAACCCTTGAGTAAACTATTTTTGGAAAAAAGTTCCACTTTTTTTTTTATTCAAAACCCGTTTTATCTTGTTATTATATAATTCCGTCACATTTTGATCTTCATTTCTTTGACTGCTTAGTTCATGCGTGGGATGCAATAACCTTTACTAGTTTCTTTTAAGCTAGACACAATATCAGCTAAATACATATCTTTGCATTTTTAGCAGTTATTAAAACAATTGATTAGAGAATACGACGTCATTGGCTAAAAGATCATTGGCTAAATAGAATGGAGTCAACATCATTAATTGTATAAAGGGTTTGTTTTAATACCCCATCTGTTAAAAGTGAACACATGAAGGGGCAAAACATTTCACAGCCATGGACCTTTTCATTGTTTTCTTACTTTTCTGTCTTTTTTTGTGTGTTTGTGAAGATTAGTACAATAATGGAGTGTTATTTTTGTACGTTGTGTACGATTCTGTAATTAGTACACAAGCACAATGGCCTTTCTCAAATATGTTCTTTAAATATTTGTTAAATATTTAGCAACTGAATACACTCATTGTGGAATTAACAATAGAGATGCCGATCTTAATTTAAATCCTTAGTTTGGGGTTGGACAAATTGTCAACATATTGCAGGTACAACGGTAATGGAAACAAACGTTAGTCTTTTTGTTTATTTACTATAAAGGATCAAACCATATTTATAACTCTAACATTTATATATTTTATATATTATGTTTTATATATTTATTTATATATTTCTCTAATAGATTAAGTTTGTGTTTGCTTAGGGTTAGGGTTACCCTAACCCTTTGATTCAAATTTCATGCACATTAAATCTCGCGAACTGACCTCCCTATGATAATAAAGCTAATTCGTGTTCACTCAACATTTATATTTAACGTTATTTATAGATCATTGCTCGTGATGCTAGATTAATGTAAACACTCTACTTTGTCGTAGATAGTCAGTGTGTAAACCTTTCCTGCACGCGTTGCACCATCGATGCACACAAGCACTTGAGAGAGAGCTGAATATGCATTACTTAAGTGTATTTGGGTAAGAATTTGTGTCCGTTTCTGATGCATACCACTTACTCTGCATTTATGTTAAGACGTTATGCATACATATGTTTCAGAATACTTCAGACGGGTATTCGCTTGACCTTAATTAGCATGTATGCGTCCTGATGATGCAGTAACATGTTCGTTTTATTTAGATTTCAGCACCAAAAAGCTATTTTTTGAAATAGATGCACCCTTGCTTCGTGTTTCTGGTAATTTCATTTCAATGATGCATATGGAACGTGTTTTTTTCTGTGTCCAAGAAATGTAGAGACCTGAAAGTAAATACAATATGTGTATGTGTGTAACCATCTAATTATATATACAATGCATGTTACACGTATTAAATTCAAGTTAGAAAACTTGAGTTTTGGTGCTTATATTTTTACATCAAAATGGGTACTTTATAGAATACGTGTAGCATATTACAAATCTGCTACGCTCGGCAGATACACTGTAAACAAATGGAGCAGCAAATTAACTTTAACTTCGAAACTTGTAACAACTCCTCCTTGCGATATGGTTATGTACAATTATAACTTAATTTGGGTTCTATTTGATTATCGCTATTCTCTGCTGTTGAACTTTTCACTAATAGCACCAGCATCATCAAATTCAAGTGATTTAGAATAGGACGATGCGATATAAACTTATACTCAGGTTTGGAGGAGTATGCCAACCTCTCTACACATACATTTAAGGGGTTCGATTCACAAATTTCTACGTTACAGAAGAACATTGTTCATTTCCGAAAATGACCATCAATATTTGTGATATAATGTACTTAAATCATACAATTTATGTTACTTATTTACACAATATTATATGTTACTAGACTTGACTGCCGTAACTGTATATTTACAAAATAGTATGTGTTACTAGACTTGACTGCTGTAACTGTATATTTACACAATAGTATATGTTACTAGACTTGACTGCCGTAGCTGTATATTTACACAATATTATACGTTACTAGACTTGACTGCCGTAACTGTATATTTACACAATAGTATATATTACTAGACTTGATTGCCGTAACTGTCTATTTACACAATATTATATGTTACTAGACTTGACTGCTGTAACTGCATATTTACACAATAGTATATGTTACTAGACTTGACTGCTGTAACTGTATACTTGCACAATACTATATGTTACTAGACTTGACTGCCGTAACTGTATATTAAACAATATTATACGTTACTAAACTTGAATGCCGTAACTGTATACTTACACAATATTATATATTACTAGACTTGACTGCCGTAACTGTATATTTACACAATAGTATATCTTACTAGACTTGACTGCCGACACTGTATATTAAACAATATTATATGTTACTAGACTTGACTGCTGTAATTGTATATTTACACAATATTATATGTTACTCAACTTGACTGCTGTAACTGTATATTCACACAATAGTATATGTTACTAGACTTGACGGCTGTAACTGTATATTTACACAATGTTATGTTACTAGACTTGACTGCCGAAACTGTATATTAAACAATATTATATGTTACTTGACTTGACTGCTGTAACTGTATATTCACACAATAGTATATGTTACTAGACTTGACGGCTGTAACTGTATATTTACACAATAGTATATGTTACTAGACTTGACGGCTGTAACTGTATATTTACACAATATTATGTGTTACTAGACTTGACTGCCGAAACTGTATATTAAACAATATTATATGTTACTAGACTTGACTGCTGTAACTGTATATTTACACAATATTATATGTTACTAGACTTGACTGCTGTAACTGTATATTTACACAATAATATATGTTACTAGACTTGACTGCTGTAATTGTATATTTACACAATATTATATGTTATTAGACTTGACTGCCGTAACTGTATATTTACAGAATAGTATATGTTACTAGACTTGACTGCTGTAACTGTATATTTACACTATATTATATGTTACTAGACTTGACTGCTGTAACTGTATATTTACACAATAGTATGTCTTACTTGACTTGACTGCTGTAACTGTATATTTAGACAATAGTATGTGTTACTTAACTTGACTGCTGTAACTGTATATTTAGACAATAGTATGTGTTACTTAACTTGACTGCTGTAACTGTATATTTACACTATATTATATGTTACTAGACTTGACTGCTGTAACTGTATATTTACACAATATTATACGTTACTCAACTTGACTTCTGTAACTGTATATTTACACAATATTATATGTTACTAGACTTGATTGCTGTAACTGTATATTTACACAATATTATATGTTACTAGACTTGACTGCTGTAACTGTATATTTACACAATAGTATGTGTTACTTAACTTGACTGCTGTAACTGTATATTTACACAATATTATATGTTACTCAACTTGACTGCCGTAACTGTATATTTACACAATAGTATATGTTACTCAACTTGACTGCTGTAACTGTATATTTACACAATAGTATATGTTACTATTGTGTAAATATACGGTTACAGCAGTCAAGTTGAGTAACATATAATATTGTGTAAATATCCAGTTACAGCAGTCAAGTTGAGTAACTGTATATTTACACAATCGTATATGTTACTAGACTTGATAGCCGTAACTGCCTATTTACACAATATTATATGGTACTAGACTTGACTGCTGTAACTGTAAATTTACACAATATTATATGGTACTAGACTTGACTGCTGTAACTGAATATTTACACAATACTATACGTTACTCAACTTGACTGCCGTAACATATACTATTGTGTAAATAGACAGTTACGGCTATCAAGTCTAGTAACATATAATAATACAGTTACGGCAGTCAAGTTTAGTAAATACAGTTACAGCAGTCAAATCTAGTAACATATACTATTTTGTAAATATACAGTTACAGCAGTCAAATCTAGTAACATATACTATTTTGTAAATATACAGTTACAGAAGTCAAGTCTAATGACATATAATATTGTGTAAACATACAGTTACAGCAGTCAAGACTAGTAACATATACTATTGTGTAAATATAAAGTTACAGCAGTCAAGTTGAGTAACTGTATATTTACACAATCGTATATGTTACTAGACTTGACGGCTGTAACTGAATATTTACACAATACTATATGTTACTCAACTTGACTGCCGTCACTGTATATTTACACAATACTATACGTTACTTAACTTGACTGCCGTAACTGAATATTTACACAATATTATATGCTATTATACTTGACTGCTGTAACTGTAAATTTACACAATATTATATGTTACTACTTGACTGCTGTAACTGTAAATTTACACAATATTATATGCTATTATACTTGACTGCTGTAACTGTAAATTTACACAATATTATATGTTACTCAACTTGACTGCTGTAACTGTATATTTACACAATATTATATGTTACTAGACTTGACTGCTGACCTTCACAAGTCAATAATTGAACAATATGAGGGAATGGATTCCGTGTCTAAATATTGATCAATATTTATATTGTGTTGGGTTTAAGCCAAGATAATGAATCCCTCTGTTGTCGTCTACAATCTCAGTTCTATCCAACAACTAATTATGTGCACTGTTTGGTGTGAGCCGGTGTAGCATTGTTCTTGCCAACTACATGAACCAAACAGCTCTAGTACAGGTACATCTCAGACGTACATTAACCTTACCTTGTCTTTTTCTCTACCGCCTACAACCGACGCAAGGTTTTAGTCAAAGACATATTGCCTCATTGGCTGATAATATCACAAACCTGGGCGTATCAAAAGCCTGTGGCAGCTTCGTTTATGTGTTTCCGTGTTGTTGATGGAATGCGTATCAACATTTCGAAATGTGCCACGCTTTATCGTGATATAATAAGAACATTACATTATAAATTCATGCTATTGGAAGGTTAAATTATCTTTGCATGAAAGAAGACATCTTGCTATTTACCTTTTAACATACTGCCTACCAAATAGTCAGTAATTTATGCCGTTTCACCGATGTGACATCGAATTACAAAAATTATAAAAATGTATAAACAAACTGATGTTTAGTGACAAAAGATTTTCCAGAAGGAAATTTAAGCTTTAAAAGCTAGTAATTTGCTACCGATAAGATATTTACCCTGGTGCGCTATTATGTGTCCTGGAATTTCGTATCTGATAAAACCTACACAGATATATGATACTGTTGCTTCGAACAATTATGATACATGAGTACAAATCTGTTCCGCCATCCTTCTGGAACTCTCTAAGAGTTTTAATACAACATTATGTCATAACTAATATAACAATTAAAAATATGCCTGTCGTGCAGAGGATAATATATGGACCGTAAACAAACAGAATAAAAGTAAGAAACTCAAACAATGTTTTTGAACAAAAACATACAAATTAAAAGAAAAACACAAAAAGCGAAGTCAAAAATGGAATAAAAAGAAAAGAGAGATAAAAGAAAGAGAAACCGCATCCTCCGATGAACTTGACTCTAGAACCACATATGTGTCGTGACTTCTCAATTCCAGGAATGCATGCGAGTCAACAACGATTGAAAACGTTGTCAATAATAATATAATCAGTATCGTACGATTTCCCCTAAACACTCGCAAGGTTAGGTTTTATTGATATCTCAATCATAAGATAATTTATCAATCTAGCATGTCAGAATTGATTGATTCATCTCTATTAAAGTATTGCAATTGCCAAAGAGCATTATATTATATCTGGGGCGTGATAAATATTCAAAGATAATGACATGTCATTCTTATAAGTAATCATCCATGAACATTCGGATGGTTTGAAACACGTTAGCTTTACGGTGAAGCTGTTGTGATAATGCTTTGTACTTTATCGAATGATTTCATCTTTTTATACATATTTCATTATTTAAAGATGATAATGTAGGCGCAAATAAAAAGAAATGCACCACAGCGTCAACACAAATAAGTAAAACTTTGAGTTTTTGATCAAATATAATAACAGGAATCTATAAGACCCCAATTGGGGGCAAAACAAGGTGATCTGATAGAGTAATCGTTTTTGTACCACATGTGGGATCTGCCAGGATGTCGAATATCACCCTATGTGGCATTCGTCAAAATTTCCCATGTTACCACATGTGACATTAGTCACGATGTTAATTTGTTACAGCATATGACATCCGTCACGATATCGTCTGCCAACACATGTTGTCTCCTGTTACAGATGTAGCAACCGTCACGATATCGTCTGCCAACACATGTGGTACTTGTTCCGTTGTTTCCTGTTACAGATGTAGCACCCGTCATGTTGTCTCCTGTTACAGAGGTAGCACCCGTCATGTTGTCTCCTGTCACAGACGTAGCACCCGTCATGTTGTCTCCTGTTACAGATGTAGCACCCGTCATGTTGTCTCCTGTTACAGATATAGCACCCGTCACGATATCTTCTGCCAACACATGTTGTCTCCTGTTACAGATGTAGCACCCGTCACTATATCTCGATATCTCCTGTTACAGATGTAACACCCGTCACGTTGTCTCCAGTTACAGATGTAGCACCCGTCACGATATCTCCTGTTACAGATGTGACACCCGTCATGTTGTCTCCAGTTACAGATGTAGCACCCGTCACGATATCTCCTGCCAACACATGTTGTCTCCTGTTACAGATGTAGCACCCGACATGTTGTCTCCTGTTACAGATGTAGCACCCGTCACGATATATCCTGTCAGCACATGTGGCACATGGTCCGTTGTCTCCTGTTACAGATGTAGCACCCGCCATGTTGTCTCCTGTTACAGATGTAGCACCCGTCACGATATCTCCTGTTACAGATGTAACACCCGTCATGTTGTCTCCAGTTACAGATGTAGCACCCGTCACGATATCTCCTGTCAACACATGAGGCACTTGGTCCGTTGTCTCCTGTTGCAGATGTAGCAACCGTCACGATATCGTCTATCAACACATGGTTCACTTGTTCCGTTGTCTCCTGTTACAGATGTAGCACCCGTCACGATATCGTCTGTCAACACATGGTTCACTTGTTCCATTGTCTCCTGTTACAGATGTAGCACCCGTCATGTTGTCTCCTATAACAGATGTAGCACCCTTCACAATATCTCCTGCCAACGCATGTTGCCTCCTGTTACAGATGAAGCACACGTCAAGATATCGTCTGCCAACACATGTTGTCTCCTAGATGTAGCACCCGTCCCGATATCGTCTGTCAACACATGGCTCACTTGTTCCATTGTCTCCTGTTACACATGTAGCGCCCGTCATTTTGTCTCCTGTTTTAGATGTAGCACCCGTAATATTGGCTCCTGTTACAGATGGAGCACCCGTCATGTTAGCACCCGTCATGTTTTCTCCTGTTATAAATGTAGCCCCCGTCACAATATCCCCTGCCAACACATGTGTCACTTGTTCCGCTGTCTTCTGTTACAGATGTAGTACCCGTCACTAGTATATTTACACAATATTATATGTTGCTAGACTTGATTGCTGTAACTGTATATTTACACAATAGTAACTTATACTATTGTGTAAATATACTATTGTGTAAATATACTAGTGACGGGTACTACATCTGTAAAAGGAGACAACACGACGGGTGTTACATCTCTGTAACAGGGGACAACATGACGGGCGCTAAATTTATAACAGGAGACAAAATGTGATGACAGGAGACATCATGTGATGACAGGAGATATTGTGAAGGGTGCTACATCTCTAACAGGAGACAACATTACGGGTGCTACATCTCTAACAAAAGACAACATGTTGTCTCCTGGTACACATGTAGCACCCGTCATATTGTCTCCTCTCCTGTTACAGATATAGCACCCGTCATGTACTCTCCTGATACAGATGTAGCACCCATCATGTTGTGTCTCCTGTTACAGGAGACAACATGACGGGTTCTACATTTATAACAGGAAACAACGGAACAAGTACCACATGTGTTGGCAGGGGATATTGTGACGGGGGGTACATCTGTAACAGGCGACAACATGTGATGACAGGAGACATCATGATGGTTGCTACATCTGTAACTGGAGACAACATGACGGTTGTTACATCTGTAACAAAAGACAACCTGATGGGTGTTACATCTGTAATATGAGACAACATGACGGGGCTTACATCTGTAACAGGAAACAACATGTGTTGGCCGGAGATATTGTGACGGGTGCTAAATTTAAAACAGGAGACAAAATGTGATGACAGGAGACATCATGATGGGGGCTACATCTGTAGCAGGAGACAACATGAAGGGTGCTACTTCTGTAACAGGAGACGACATGTGCTGGCCGGAGATATTGTGACGGGCCCCAAATCTGTAACAGGAGATATCGTGACGTGTGCTTCATCTGTAACAGGAGCCAACATGACGGGGGCTACTTCTGTAACAGGAGACGACATGTGCTGGCCGGAGATATTGTGACGGATGCTACATCTGTAAGAGGCGACAACATGTGTTGACAGGGGATATTGTGACGGGTGCGACATCTGGAACGGGAGAGAACATGACGGGTGGTACATCTGTAACAAAAGACAACCTGATGGGTGTTACATCTGTCACAGGAGACAACATGAGTTGACAGGAGATATAGTGACGGGTGCTACAGCTGTAACAGGAGACATCATGACGGGTGCTACCTAAACAGGAGACAACAGACGGGTGCTACATCGGGAACACGAGACAACGGACCAAGTGCCACTTGTGTTGACAGGAGATATAGTGACGGGTACTACATCTGTAACCTACATTTGTAACAGGAGACAAAATGACGGGCGCTACATCTGTAACAGAAGACAGCGGAACAAGTGACACATGTGTTGTCTCCTGTTACGGATGTAGCACCCGTCTTGTTGTATCCTGTTATAAATGTAGCACCCGTCACAGTATCTCATGCCAACACCTGTTGTCTCCTGTTTTATATGTAGCACCCGTATTGTTGTATCCTGTTACAGATGTACCCCCCGTCACAATATCCCCTGCCAACACATGTGGCACTTGTTCCGTTGTCTTCTGTTACAGATGAAGCACACGTCACGATATCTCCCGTTACAGATGAAACACCCGTCATGTTGTATCCTGTTACATATGTAGCACCCGTATTGTTGTATCCTGTTACAGATGTACCCCCCGTCACAATATCCCCTGCCAACACATGTGGTACTTGTTCCGTTGTTTCCTGTTTCAGATGTAACACCCTTCATGTTGTCTCCTGGTACAGATGTAACACCCGTCATGTTGTCCCCTGTTAAAAGAATGTAACACCCGTCATGTTGTATCCTGTTACATATGTAGCCAGATGTAGCAACCGGCACGATATCGTCTATCAACACATGGTTCCCTTGTTCCATTGTCTCCTGTTACATATGTAGCACCCGTCAGGTTGTCTCCTGTTACGGATGTAGCACCCGTCCCGATATCGTCTGTCAACACATGGTTCACTTGTTCCGTTGTCTTCTGTTACAGATGTGTAGCACCCGTCATTTATGTTGTCTCCTGTTCCAGATGTAGCACCCGGCATGTTGTCTCCTGTGACAGATGTAACACCCGTCATGTTGTCTCCTGTTATAAATGTAGCACCCGTCATGTTGTCTCCTGTTACAGATGTAACACCCATCATGTTGTCTTTTGTTACAGATGTACCACCCATCATGTTGTCTTTTGTTAGAGATGTAGCACCCGTCATGTTGTTCTCCTGTTATAAATGTAGCACCCGTCATGTTGTCTTCTGTTACAGATGTAGCACCCGTCTGTTGTCTCCTGTTACAGATGTAACGCCCGTCATGTTGTCTCCTGTTACAGATGTAGCACCCGTAATGTTGTCTCCTGTTACAGATGTAGCACTCATCATGTTGTCTCCTGTTACAGATGTAGCACGCGTCATGTTGTCTCCTGTTGTCTCATGTTACAGATGTAGCACCCGTAATGTTGTCTCCTGTTACAGATGGAGCACCCGTCATGTTGTCTCCTGTTACAGAAGTAGCACCCTTCATGTTGTCTCCTGTTACAGATGTAGCACCCGTCATGTTGTCTCCTGTTACAGATGTAGCACCTGTCATGTTGTCTCCTGCTACAGATGTAACACTCGTCATATTGTCTCCTGTTACAGATGTAGCACCCGTCATGATGTCTCCTGTTACAGATGTAGCACCCGTCATGTTGTCTCCTGTTACAGATGTAGCACCCGTCATGTTGTCTCCTGTTACAGATGTAGCACCCGTCACGATATATCCTGCCAACACATGTGTCGCTTGTTCCGTTGTCTTCTGTTACAGATGTAGCACCCGTCACGATATATCCTGCCAACTCATGTGTCACTTGTTCCGCTGTCTTCTGTTACAGATGTAGCACCCGTCATGTTGTCTCCTGTTACAAATGTAGCACTCGTCATGTTGTCTCCTATTACAGATGTAACACCCGTCGTGTTGTCTCCTGTTACAGATGTAGCACCCGTCATGTTGTCTCCTGTTACAGATGTAGCACCCGTCATATTGGCTCCTGTTACAGATGTAGCACCCATCATGATGTCTCCTGTTACAGATGTAGCACCCGTCATGTTGTCTCCTGTTACAGATGTAGCACCCGTCATGTTGTCTCCTGTTACAGATGTAGCACCGTCATGTTGTCTCCTGTTACAGATGTAGCACCCGTCATGTTGTCTCCTGTTACAGATGTAGCATCCGTCATGTTGTCTCCTGTTACAGATGTAGCACCCGTCACGATATATCCTGCCAACTCATGTGTCACTTGAATTGTTCCGCTGTCTCCTGTTACAGATGTAGCACCCGTCATGTTGTCTCCTGATACAGATGTAGCACCCATCATGTTGTCTCCTGTTACAAATGTAGCACCCGTCATGTTGTCTCCTGTTACAGATTTAGCACCCGTCATGTTGTCTCCTGTTACAAATGTAGCACCCGTCATGTTGTCTCCTGTTACAGATTTAGCACCCGTCATGTTGTCTCCTGTTACAAATGTAGCACTCGTCATGTTGTCTCCTGTTACAGATGTAGCGCCCGTCTTGTTATCTCCTTTTACAGATGTAGCACCCGTCATGTTATCTCCTGTTACAGATGTACCACCCGTCACAATATCTCCTGCCAACACATGTTGTCTCCTGTTACAGATGTAACTTCCGTCATGTTGTCTCCTGTTACAGATGTAGCACCCGTCTTGTTGTCTCCTGTTACAGATGTAGCACCCGTCTGTTGTCTCCTGTTACAGATGTAGCACCCGTCATGCTGTCTCCTGTTACAGATGTAGCACCCGTCATGTTATCTCCTGTTACAGATGTTGCACCCGTCACAATATCTCCTGCCAACACATGTTGTCTCCTGTTACAGATGTGGTACTTGTTCCGTTGTCTCCTGTTATAGATGTAGCTCCCGTCATGTTGGCTCCTGTTACAGATGTAGCACCCGTCACAATATCTCCTGCCAACACATGATGTCTCCTGTTACAGATGTAGCACCCGTCATGACAATATCTCCTGCCAACACATGTTGTCTCCTGTTACAGATGTAACTTCCGTCATGTTGTCTCCTGTTACAGATGTAACACCCGTCATGTTGTCTCCTGTTACAGATGTAGTACCCGTCATGTTGTCTCCTGCTACAGATGTAGCACCCGTCACAATATCTCCTGCCAACACATGTTGTCTCCTGTTACAGATGTGGTACTTGTTCCGTTGTCTCCTGTTACAGATGTAGCACCCGTCATGTTGGCTCCTGCTACAGATGTAACACTCGTCATATTGTCTCCTGTTACATATGTAGCACCCGTCATGATGTCGCCTGTTACAGATGTAGCACCCGTCATGTTGTCTGCTGCTACAGATGTAACACTCGTCATATTGTCTCCTGTTACAGATGTAGCACCCGTCATGTTGTCTCCTGTTACAGATGTAGCACCCGTCATGTTGTCTCCTGCTACAGATGTAACACTCGTCATATTGTCTCCTGTTACATATGTAGCACCCGTCATGATGTCTCCTGTTACAGATGTAGCACCCGTCATGTTATCTCCTGTTACAGATGTAGCACCCGTCATGTTATCTCCTGTTACAGATGTAGCACCCGTCATGTTGTCTTCTGTTACAGATGTAGCACCCGTCACGATATATCCTGCCAACTCATGTGTCACTTGTTCCACTGTCTTCTGTTACAGATGTAGCACCCGTCATGTTGTCTCCTTTTACAGATGTAGCACCCGTCATGTTGTCTCCGGTTACAGATGTAGCACCCGTCTTGTTGTATCCTGTTACAGATGTAGCACCCGTCTTGTTGTATTCTGTCACAACATGTGGTACTTGTTCCGTTATCTCTTGTTACAAATGTGGCACCCGTCATGTTGTCTCCTGTCCCCACATGTGGTACTTGTTCCGTTGTCTCCTGTTACGGATGTAGCACCCGTCATGTTGGCTCCTGTTACAGATGTAGCACGCGTCACAATATCTCCTGCCAACACATGTTGTCTCCTGTTACAGATGTAACTTCCGTCATGTTGTCTCCTGTTACAGATGTAGCACCCGTCACAATATCTCCTGCCAGCACATGTTGTCTCCTGTTACAGATGTAACTTCCGTCATGTTGTCTCCTGTTACAGATGTAGCCCCCGTCATGTTGGCTCCTGTTACAGATGTAGCACGCGTCACAATATCTCCTGCCAACACATGTTGTCTCCTGTTACAGATGTAGCACCCAGATGTAGCACCCGTCATGTTGTCTCCTGTCACAGATGTAGCACCCGTCACAATATCTCCTGCCAACACATGTTGTCTCCTGTTACAGATGTAGCACCCAGATGTAGCACCCGTCATGTTGTCTCCTGTTACAAATGTAGCACCCGTCATGTTGTCTCCTGTTACAGATGTGGTACTTGTTCCGTTGTCTCCTGTTACAGATGTAGCACCCGTCTTGTTGTATTCTGTCACCACATGTGGTACTTGTTCCGTTATCTCTTGTTACAAATGTAGCACCCGTCATGTTGTCTCCTGTCCCCACATGTGGTACTTGTTCCGTTGTCTCCTGTTACAGATGTAGCACCCGACATGTTGGCTCCTGTTACAGATGTAGCAACCGTCATATTGTCTCCTGTTACAGATGTAGCGCCCGTCATGTTCTCTCCGGTTGCAGATGTAGCACCCGTCATGTTGTATCCTGTTACAGATGTAGCACCCGACATGTTGGCTCCTGTTACAGATGTAGCAACCGTCATATTGTCTCCTGTTACAGATGTAGCGCCCGTCATGTTCTCTCCGGTTGCAGATGTAGCACCCGTCATGTTGGCTCCTCTTACAGATGTAGCACGCGTCACAATATCTCCTGCCAACACATGTTACAGATGTAGCACCCGTCATATTGTCTCCTGTTTCAGATGTAGCTCCCATCATGATGCCTCCTGTTACAGATGTAGCATCCGTCACAATATCTCCTGCCAACAAATGTTACAGATGTAGCACCCGTCAAGTTGTCTCCTGTTACAGATGTAGAACCCGTCATGATATCTCCTGCCAACACATGTGGCATCAATCAAAACATTTCCTGTTACCACATGTGATATCCGTCAAGATATTCTTTTACAGATGTAGCACCCGTCTTGTTATCTGATGTAGCACCCGTCATGTTGTCTCCTATTACAGATGTAGAACCCGTCATGATATCTCCTGCCAACACATGTGACACTTGTTCCGTTGTCTCCTGTTACAGGTAGCACCCGTCACGATATCTCCTGTTATCACATGTGGTCTCCTGTTACAGAAGTAGCACCCGTCATGTTGTCCCCTGTTACAGATGTAGCACCCGGCATGTTGTCTCCTGTTACAGATGAAGCACGCGTCGTATTGTCTCCTGTTACAGATGTAGTACCCTTCACGATGTACTTCCAACACATGTGGCACTTGGTCCGTTGTCTCCTGATACAGATGTAACACCCGTCATGTTATCTCCTGTTACAGATGTGGTACTTGTTCCGTTGTCTCCTGCTACAGATGTAGCACCCGTCATGTTGGCTCCTGTTACAGATGTAGCACGCGTCCCAATATCTCCTGCCAACACATGTTGTCTCCTGTTACAGATGTGGTACTTGTTCCGTTGTCTCCTGTTACAGATGTAGCACCCGTCATGTTGTCTCCTATTACAGATGTAGCACCCGTCATGATATCTCCTGCCAACACATGTGGCATCAATCAAAACATTTCCTGTTACCACATGTGATATCCGTCAAGATATTCCTGTCGCCACATGCGGCACCCATTACGATAACTCCTGTTCCCGCATGAGTCACCCGTCACTATATCGCTTGTAACCACATGTTGTGCCAATCAATACGTCTCCTGTCATTACATATGTGGTACCTGACACAATATACAAATGTATTTTTTCACAACATGTGGTACCCATCATGACGTCGCCTGTCAACGCCTGTGTCACCTGTCATTATAATTCCTGGAGTGTTTTTGGAGTATTTAATCACAGTAAATTTATGTAACTGTGTGAGCAAAAATAGGTTGCAATCCCTTTTATATCAGAACAACGATAAAGAAAACATTTATCGCCGAAACAAATAATTAATTTGGTAAATGACATCTTTCATGATCCACAACCACTTAAGCAAGTATGCCAATCGAAAATGTGAAATGTTATCCCAGCTTTCCAGGAGCATGAACATACATCTGTTGTAATTTCAATACAGAATGTGATGTGAGTTTTGTGATAATAGTGCACGGTTTGATAACACTTGTTGTCAAAGTTGTTTATATATCATCTATGTGTGTATTAATTGTTCACACTAATTAGAAACGCAACGCTTTGGATACGGTTGTAGCCCTGACTACATACTTATGTTAACTGGTGTCAATGGGCTCACCTTCACTAAATCACTTTGTAATGATACTGTTCCTACATATGCATGCTATTGCATTGGGTTGTAAGTCGGCGGCAGATACAGTATATTTGTACTGTATCGATAGCTCGAAGACATTTTCTTTTTTTAAAAGTATTTAAACGCCCCTCAATATCAGTGAATCATCATTTATTACGACAATGTTTTAATGAACAAGTTTCACCTGATATATGTGTGATTGAAGTTTCACCTGATATATGTGTGGTTGAAGTTTCACCTGATATGTGTGATTGAAGTTTCACATGATATGTGTGATTGAAGTTTCACCTGATACATTGTATGTGTGATTGAAGTTTCACCTGATATATGTGTGATTGACGTTTCACCTGATATATGTGTGATTTAGGGGAAAGTACGTTGTTTTTCGTGTCTATACTGGCGATTAGAACATGGACTTTTGTTTAAACACTCGACCTATCGCTCTCGGGTTCAAACCCAAAGTTCATGTTCTAATCGACAGTATAGACACGAAAAACAACGTACTATCCCCATTCTAACACACCTTAACAAATATACTACGCTAATATGGTTAGAAACAATGTATTTCCTTGTACAAAAGTACGTAGTAAAATACTTTGTGACCTGAACTGGCGACGTGTCATTCTGCAGCGGACTGACCAATCGGAAAGAAGCTTTCAAAAGTCGGTCATTTGGCCCCGCCCATACTGGCGCGTCCTGTTACCACGACACGTTTATACGACACATTTGGATTGATATTGACCAAGTTCTTACATTTCCATGTCAGTATGCATACCAATCTGTGATTATCAACACAATCGGTGATTATTTGTATAGATTTGTGAAGAGTTTTGTGTAAATGCATGCGACACGAAATGTTTCATTTGATTTCGGATTTAAATAGATGCCTTCACACGGATGGAACACAGGGGTACGTTACAAATGTCTGAAATACACACATGCTATACTGTTATGGGTCACAACACACATAAACATACACATGGGAAGAAGCTTCGTCAGAGCACTACCGGTAACGCCAAATTTCAAATGAAGATTTTCAACACTTACTTTTGTTATTTTTCCCAGTGATGTCTGCGGGACTAGACTCTACTCGGGGGCCTTGGGACTTTCCGTAGTATTTGGCAGTATGGTATAAAGACATGTAGAAAAGCCCTCGTCATTTCCGGGTCAGGTTCAAGTTAATCATGGCGGTAAAACTGTTAATTCCCCGAAAAAGTGCTTGATTGGATGTATTAGACGAATGATTACACAATTGATCATGATGGATTACTTAATTACAATTCAAACCGAAGCTATCGCCGCAGATCACTGTTTCGTAATTTGTAATTCTTAACGCCCAATTAGGACATGGTTATGTGTCATGTTATTTTAAATGCGTCAACATAAACTAAACTGTCGTGAATAATGTATTAGGTTTTACATTTGTTTATACCTTATACACACTAAGTTGGCCGAAGACTGGGGTACAACATAAAGTATTAAACTGTCTATACTGTAATGTACTACACGCTGAACAGTGGACTTAGACTCTCTATAAAATTAAAACCAATCAGTCGATTCGATCATGTCTCCCTTGAATGAGAAACAGAACTCCCATTAACATTTGACTGTTGTTGGCCCACAGGGATATCGTAGATAAATTGGTCATGCATAAAAATGCCAGGCGAATCGTTAAAGAGCATTAGCGGAGTCCCCCGTTCTTTGTCAGAAAGGTGGTTCTGTGGTAATGGGGTGGTACATTCCTTATGTATGAAAGATGGAATATACACAAAGAACACAACAGAATGAGACAGGCATATGGACATAAGACAGGAATGACAGGTTCGTTATCATGTTTAAGTAGTAAAATATTGCGGTGGAATGTCCGAACACAAACAATTAAATACATAGAATGGTGGCCTATATATGTGCATTATGATAGATCCTGTACGCCAGGCCACTGAGGGAATATCAAACGGTCATCGTCGTTTGCTTGTCAGAGATTTTCAACGATCACAATATCAGTTATACGAAAGGTAATAATTTAGATATTAAGTGTTGGTAATAATTTCTAAACTCGACAAAGTGTTTCGATGAAGTCGACTGATGTTGGAGTATCCTATTATGTTGGTGTGTCTTGTATTACATTAGATAAAGTTGACTGATGTTGGAGTATCCTATTACGTTGGTGTGTCTTGTATGACATTAGATAAAGTTGACTGATGTTGGAGTATCCTATTATGTTGGTGTGTCTTGTATGACATTAGATAAAGTTGACTGATGTTGGAGTATCCTATTACGTTGGTGTGTCTTGTATGACATTAGATAAAGTTGACTGATGTTGGAGTATCCTATTACGTTGGTGTGTCTTGTATGACATTAGATAAAGTTGACTGATGTTGGAGTATCCTATTACGTTGGTGTGTCTTGTATGACATTAGATAAAGTTGACTGATGTTGGAGTATCCTATTACGTTGGTGTGTCTTGTATGACATTAGATAAAGTTGACTGATGTTGGAGTATCCTATTACGTTGGTGTGTCTTGTATGACATTAGATAAAGTTGACTGATGTTGGAGTATCCTATTACGTTGGTGTGTCTTGTATGACATTAGATAAAGTTGACTGATGTTGGAGTATCCTATTACGTTGGTGTGTCTTGTATGACATTAGATAAAGTTGACTGATGTTGGAGTATCCTATTACGTTGGTGTGTCTTGTATGACATTAGATAAAGTTGACTGATGTTGGAGTATCCTATTACGTTGGTGTGTCTTGTATGACATTAGATAAAGTTGACTGATGTTGGAGTATCCTATTACGTTGGTGTGTCTTGTATGACATTAGATAAAGTTGACTGATGTTGGAGTATCCTATTACGTTGGTGTGTCTTGTATGACATTAGATAAAGTTGACTGATGTTGGAGTATCCTATTACGTTGGTGTGTCTTGTATGACATTAGATAAAGTTGACTGATGTTGGAGTATCCTATTATGTTGGTGTGTCTTGTATGACATTAGATACAGTTGACTGATGTTGGAGTATCCTATTACGTTGGTGTGTCTTGTATGACATTAGATAAAGTCGACTGATGTTGGAGTATCCTATTACGTTGGTGTGTCTTGTATGACATTAGTCTGTAGGCACGTCGTTACTCAGGCGGTTCTGCCGTAGGAGACACGCATGGAATTCTGTAATATCAGCTGTTTCACTGCATGGCTTATGGTGCACGACAAAGTTGTTCAATCGGCCTAATGAAATGCTAACTATTATCATGGGAATAATACTATTGCGTATGAATTATACTGCTCCGCTAAAGTCCTGATGAATTACTGAACTAAGATGCCAGAATAGCATGCATACAAGGCGTAGATCAGTGATGCTTTCCGTGCTGGGACTGTGCAGATTTTGATGTTTGAAACAGTTATGTCCGGATTTTGTGTGTACATCTTCTGTCGTTTCACTGGAGTATCCTTCGTTAATTTGCTCTTTGACGGATTATTGGTTAATGAGTGTGATGCAATTGGATGGAGTTATGTTTGAGATCTGACAAAAATGTCAGTAATTGTCGCTCGTAATTAATATCTATACACGCTGTCTGGGCATGCATACACACATCCTATACACACGTGAGTGCAACGAATACAAATATTGTCAAAAGGTTTTCGTTAACAACGTGATTACCAAACAATAAGAACAAAGATGTGTTTGTGAAAATGTGCAGTCACGAGTCATTGACCTTTTGTGACCTTTTTGGTGCCAGTCACGTGATTTTTCGTCATCAGACTAGGATGTTTCTGGCTTTTATGTCACTGTAACAAAAATGTGATTAATACATAATTGACGTATAATATCACTATTGATCTATTAGGAATATTCTAATCGATTCCGGTTTATGACTCGATGTGGGATAAACGTACGCCAGGAAATTGCCACTTGGATAGAAAACTGACGTAATTCCGATTCAGAAAATTCCGGATGTTTCAAGGAAATACGTCCAGCTATGTGCTGTGTTGGGTGAGACTGTGATCACGTGTCACATGATATAGGTTATGTTTTCAATTTGGAATGATTGATATTGATTGCAAGTGAATGTCAATTTGTGGATTTATTACAAAAGATACCTTGTTCGTTTAATGTCATCTAACTGGAATATGACACAACTTGTTTTGAGCTGCTATGATGTTATAAAGCATTGTGAATGTCGAATTATGGATTAGTTTCGTATAAATGCCACTGAATTTGATTGGCCGACGCCAGCTTGAAGAAACATACAATACAGGATTAAATAAGACAGAAAGAATGCGCAAGATTTGGTGCAGTTCATTGATTCAAAGGATCAATTCGTGCCACCGTCAGCATATTTTAAGATTGCACTAGAAAAAGAAACTTGAAGCAGGAGAAAAAGAAACTCCAAAATATACAAACACTTAGGATCTCATGAGGCGTAATCTGTTGAGAACAGAGTGACATGAAAGACTACCAGATAACATTTTACCCTTGAGAGAGTTCAAACGTTGTATTTGACACGAATTGAACGTCAGAAAGAAAGATACTTAATTTCGAAAACATCAAAATGAACGTAGCGTAATGGCGGCTGGGACTTATAGTTGGTAATTGTAAAGTATTCCGTTAGTGTGTTAGCGTTTAAAGCATGTTTTCCCCGCTAGTTAGCCCTTGAGTATAGACGCAGTTCCTTGACAACGAATACTTGATTCATGACATACAGAATCTTAATCGCATAGAAAGACAAGTTGCTAAATTATACTATTTATCCAACTTTCATCCCATCATAGTAACACACAAATATATCATACCATTTAACTTTGTTTTGTGAAATCTTCACATTTTTTTTTATTCCACTGTGACCGGTTTAAGTAAATTTCCACTTGCGAAATATAGTGTATAGTTTGAGAATAGCTGATCTACATATTTCCTCCAACGATTTGTTCAAAATTCCAAAAATGGTTCGGATGGACAAAGAAATCACATAACAATTTGCAGAATAAACGTTTTTGGTTACTAGAAATATCACTTTGATATTTTTAATACATTTAGTTTTGACTTTTCACGGTAGTTTAGTGTAATATAGTTGGACACGTATTATACAATGCAGGAACAAATATATACACTATAGACGGTTGTTAGTTTTGGCTGTGAATCAAATGTTTGTCAGAATACAAACTAACATTCGTCCCTTTGATAGACTGGAAACCCGGAGAGGAAGGTTTCATGTCATGGATGCATCATACATCCAGTTTGATAAGTGTTCAATACGATATATCTGCGTCACGACGGCAGACAATTCCCTGAGACGTTGAAGGAATTCCGATATTGACTTATGGGTTTAAAACAATATACTAAACGTCAAATCCACATTTTGGCATTTGACTCCCGTTAAAACCATGTATGGAATGGAAAATCTGACAAACTTTTCTAATGGAATGAAGCTTGCACCTCCTCCATCCTGCAGTACAGCCGTTTTTACAAAATCCACTAAGCGGAAAAGGACATTAAAACGTGTGGACACTATGGCACACTTAAGGCCGTTTCCACAGGTAAGTTAATTATAAGACGAGATGTCATTTCCCTTACAAGTATTTCCGAATTTACTGTTTTATGTTCACGTATATTATTCAAAATAACAATAAATCTTTTTCTTTCGAAATAGTAATATTTCTTTTGAAATAACAATCTTTCTTTTGGAATAAGAATATTTCTGTTGGAATAAAAATACCACTTTTGGAAAAACAATATTTCATTTACCTTACAGTTTTGTCCGAATTGACTGTTTTATGTTCACAGCACTGTTTCTTCTTTCTTTTCGAAATATTATTATTTCTTTTGGAATGACATCTGTCTTTTGGAAGAACAATATTTCTTTTGGAATAGCAATATTTCTTTTGGAAGAACATTATTTCTTTTGAAACAATATTTCATTTTCAATATCAATTTTTCTTTCGAAATATAATTTCATTGACAGAGATATTATATTTTATGAAACTGAGATATGTAGTGGGAATATATGTCGTAAATTACAAAATGACACACGGCGTAATACGCATCTTAACAACAAGCCTCTACAAGGTAGAGCATGCATTTGATAAAATGCGGTAATTATAAAAGTCATTACGACAAACCTATGGGTACAATTACCGATGAGCAGTAAATTAGTTTTGTTTCACAGTCTGGATATTCTGTACCTATTTATAACGGTTTTCACAGTCTGAATATTCTGTACCTATTTATAATGGTTTCATAGTCTGGATATTCTGTACCTATTTATAATGGTTTCACAGTCTGGATATTCTGTACCTATTTATAATGGTTTCATAGTCTGGATATTCTGTACCTATTTATAATGGTGTCACAGTCTGGATATTCTGTACCTATTTATAATGGTTTCATAGTCTGGATATTCTGTACCTATTTATAATGGTGTCACAGTCTAGATATTCTGTACCTATTTATAATGGTTTCACAGTCTGGATATTCTGTACCTATTTATAATGGTTTCATAGTGTGGATATTCTGTACCTTTTTATAATGGTGTCACTGTCTGGATATTCTGTACCTATTTATAATGGTTTCACAGTCTGGATATTCTGTACCTATTTATAATGGTTTCACAGTCTGGATATTCTGTACCTATTTATAATGGTTTCACAGTCTGGATATTCTGTACCTATTTATAATGGTTTCACAGTCTGGATATTCTGTACCTATTTATAATGGTTTCACAGTCTGGATATTCTGTACCTATTTATAATGGTTTCACAGTCTGGATATTCTGTACCTATTTATAATGGTGTCACAGTCTGGATATTCTGTACCTATTTATAATGGTGTCACAGTCTGGATATTCTGTACCTATTTATAATGGTGTCACAGTCTGGATATTCTGTACCTATTTATAATGGTGTCACAGTCTGGATATTCTGTACCTATTTATAATGGTGTCACAGTCTGGATATTCTGTACCTATTTATAATGGTGTCACAGTCTGGATATTCTGTACCTATTTATAATGGTGTCACAGTCTGGATATTCTGTACCTATTTATAATGGTGTCACAGTCTGGATATTCTGTACCTATTTATAATGGTGTCACAGTCTGGATATTCTGTACCTATTTATAATGGTGTCACAGTCTGGATATTCTGTACCTATTTATAATGGTGTCACAGTCTGGATATTCTGTACCTATTTATAATGGTGTCACAGTCTGGATATTCTGTACCTATTTATAATGGTGTCACAGTCTGGATATTCTGTACCTATTTATAATGGTGTCACAGTCTGGATATTCTGTACCTATTTATAATGGTGTCACAGTCTGGATATTCTGTACCTATTTATAATGGTGTCACAGTCTGGATATTCTGTACCTATTTATAATGGTGTCACAGTCTGGATATTCTGTACCTATTTATAATGGTGTCACAGTCTGGATATTCTGTACCTATTTATAATGGTGTCACAGTCTGGATATTCTGTACCTATTTATAATGGTGTCACAGTCTGGATATTCTGTACCTATTTATAATGGTGTCACAGTCTGGATATTCTGTACCTATTTATAATGGTGTCACAGTCTGGATATTCTGTACCTATTTATAATGGTGTCACAGTCTGGATATTCTGTACCTATTTATAATGGTGTCACAGTCTGGATATTCTGTACCTATTTATAATGGTGTCACAGTCTGGATATTCTGTACCTATTTATAATGGTGTCACAGTCTGGATATTCTGTACCTATTTATAATGGTGTCACAGTCTGGATATTCTGTACCTATTTATAATGGTGTCACAGTCTGGATATTCTGTACCTATTTATAATGGTGTCACAGTCTGGATATTCTGTACCTATTTATAATGGTGTCACAGTCTGGATATTCTGTACCTATTTATAATGGTGTCACAGTCTGGATATTCTGTACCTATTTATAATGGTGTCACAGTCTGGATATTCTGTACCTATTTATAATGGTGTCACAGTCTGGATATTCTGTACCTATTTATAATGGTGTCACAGTCTGGATATTCTGTACCTATTTATAATGGTGTCACAGTCTGGATATTCTGTACCTATTTATAATGGTGTCACAGTCTGGATATTCTGTACCTATTTATAATGGTTTCACAGTCTGGATATTCTGTACCTATTTATAATGGTGTCACAGTCTGGATATTCTGTACCTATTTATAATGGTTTAAATTCGAGTTTTACTCAATGTATGTTTAACGTTGCTAATACATGTAAGTGATTGCATGCTTCTTGGATTCGCGATCGATATATAACACGAATTTAGACTCGAACTAAAAGCAATCTACTTTAATTATTGTTATTTCTGCACGTTTATCGTCCACAACGGTATGACCTCGTAAGACTTCATGTAAGGCAACATGTGTCAATACCGTATTGATTCACAAAACCACGACGTGATAAATGACATTACACTAGGACTACAACGGTATTTTATAACAGCGAGCTACGTTTTTACCGGTTACCTCAAATAACCAGCCCTTGAAATGCACCTCACCAAATTATCAAGGTGATGAAAGGTTGATATTTTTTGTATGTGGCGTGGTGATACGTCTTTATGTTAAATAATTACAGACTGTTATTAAGATGAGATAGAACCAGTTTAATGGGGAAAACAGTTATACATGTATTTACAGACAATATATATACAACAATCATATATATCTGAAAGAATATCTAAGGATGACATATTGTGTCGTTTCGAAGTTTAAACCACATTTTCTTGTTACGAATATCGGGTTTTAAAGACTATGGGGTTCAATAGCAATGTCATCTTGTCATCATAATCATTATTAATTAGTTTTATAACTAAGTTTTTCAACTGCGTATGTGTGGATTATTGAATGAATTTTAATTTGATGTGTGATTTATAAAAGGTTTCAAATTTAGCTACAGCTCGTTGAAATAAAAAATGGGGGACGAATTTTTAACATCTCATACGATATAAGGTCAATATTACGACAAATTTAATTATAACAAGATTTTGAACGTTTGCGTTTAAACATATGAACTTATTCACTTCCGAAATTGCATAATGAACTATTCTAAACTTTGAATTGGGAGAAGTCATAAGTGTATTCAGGGGTTTAAGAGTAAATGGGCTTCATGACGCTATACATGAATCAAATGTGACGTCACAATTATAAATCACACTTCACGAATTACGTATTCTTTAACATGATATTGGCATGATCACTGCATTATACATTCGTTGTGTCATAAACAAAATGGTGTCCTTGTAATATCAAATATGCGTGCGCAAAAAGGCTTAACATACTGATTACCCATACAAATTGTGAATTGCTTGTGATAGCAGAAATTATATTATCTTCACTGATATTTCATAATAACACAGAATGTATATCTCTCCCTTTCGTAAGATATTGTTACTATATTTTTATATTCTAAATATTTCAATTCGTTATTTATTCCAACAAAAATGTATCAATAGTGCACTTGTATGTGTGTCTTTTACCATGTGGTGTCTGATGATAATGTCACTTTAAATAACTTCTGTACTCGAACCCAGGCAGATCGATACTTATACAGGTTAAGCGACTCACAATGGTAATCTTACGGATTATGTCCCTTACCAAAAGGCTTTTCAGATAATATAGCATATGGAACTTGTTTTCCAAATCTTTTATAATTAATTAACACACGGACTATTAATTGCTTAATAAAATAATAAACATCATACAACTGTACGTGTTAACATAATGATTATATCCTTATTAACGGTTCCAGCTATTACTTATGACGGAATATAATAGTATGTTCTCTTACTTTCTTCGATTTTCATACCCTATTCCAGGTTTTTAAGTTAGTTAAATGATGATATGTTACTGTTATAAATTTTTCCGTTCAGAAGAGTTCCAAATGAATAGTGACTGTTTATTAGTTTAATAAATGTAATCTACGAGCAACAAGAACCCATGAATCGCTATACGTTTCCAGCTGAAACGTGAATTCATCGATCTGATAAACCAACAGTAAAGTTTAGTATCTTTCACCACACCCTTACGACCACGTGGGTAACGTCTGTTTCCCTCCCCCGGGGGTTGACTGGTGCTAGTATGTACGTCATTAGACAGACGATCAGAACTCTGGTACATGTAGGTTTTGATGCAGTGTATGATGTGTATTCTCTATACATCTGTTTATAATAAGAGTCTGTGTACAATAGGGATAATTACTGCCAAATACCTGTACGACATGGTACTCATACATCGTCAATAGGCTGCGCATCGACCACGTGTAGTTCGACCAAAAAACTTCTCAGCACATGGCATGTACACTTCTCCATGTGAATCAAACTTTGTGGACGTTTTTGTTGATCTCATTATTGCTACCACACACCTATCCTTCTCCCCAACCCCATATCCGCCTCCCCAACCCAATCCTAACCCCCAACCCCTACTCCCATACTACCCCCGGCCCCTACTCCCATCCTAACCCCTGGCCCCTACTACAATCCTAACCCCCGGCCCCTACTCCCATCCTAACCGCCGGCCCCTACTCCCATCCTAACCCCGGACCCCTACTCCCATACTACCCCCGGCCCCTACTCCCATCCTAACCCCCGGCCCCTACTCCCATCCTAACCCCCGGACCCTGCTGCCATCCTAACCCGCGACCCCTACTGCCATCCTAACCCCCGGCCCATACTCCCATCCTAACCCCCGGCCCCTATTCCCATCCTAACCCCCGGCCCCTACTGCCATCCTAACCCGCGACCCCTACTGCCATCCTAACCCGCGACCCCTACTGTCATCCTAACCCCNCCCGGCCCCTACTGTCATCCTAACCCGCGACCCCTACTGCCATCCTAACCCGCGACCCCTACTGTCATCCTAACTCCGGCCCCTACTGCCATCCTAACCCGCGACCCCTACTCCCATCCTAACCCCCGGCCCCTATTCCCATCCCCAAACTGCCCCTTCCTGTGAAACTGAACGCTTTGTTTTGCCAAGATGAAATTACGCATTATACATTTATATTAATGAATAAAACAATATAAGAAATGTATTGTTTGATCTGATATTTTTGTAAATGTGACCGACGTCGAACACGAGTGGTACTGATCAGCTGATAAGGGATCATCTTACCACATGTATGCAACTATTCTATAGCCTACTTCCTTACTCAGTAGGATATGGATTGACGTACATGAACTTATACCAATGGAAACCATTTAAACATTTATATCCTTTCTGTCTTGTATGAGGTTGGTTCGGATTGTCTGATCATAGCTGATGTCCCATACATAAATAGGAAAAACTTTATCGACACTGTTTTCACCTGATTTGAGTGTTTCCCAATGTTATATTGAAACATCGTTGTTTTTTGTTAGTACACATAAGTGTAGTATGTGCGAATAGACTGAAGGGGTCGTTCAGCACGTTAAGCTAGTACTCTTTATTTCAGGATTAATATCAGTTCAAAGTTCAAACTGTCGCAATGATTTCCGGACCTTTTCTTTGTATTGCCTTCACTTTTAAAGATACAATTTGCCATAAATTTGCTTCATGAACTAAGTAAAATGATTGCAAAGCATTCCTAGGGTTGTCATCCAAAGGTCATTATTGCAATGTACGCACAGGGAGTCAGGATAAATCATTTCTGTTGATTTTACAAATCATTTCTGATTGCTTCAATATTTTCAGATGAAACTTCATAGAAATATTTACCGCGATCATAAAGACTTTTACATAAAATCACATTCAAGTCTTTGTGAATGAAAATGACGTCATGGCTACGGGTCAAGTTATTGTAATACTTGTCAAATCATAATTTAACTTTGGTTCAGATTGTTCCCACGGATATCTGTAAAAGGTGGACAGGGTGCCATTGTTTTGGAACGTTGTCTCAAAACCGAATAAAATGGTCAGGTCATGCCAATGCACAGGGAACGGTAGAGAAGGCATGTGCCACCGCTATCGTTCATGTAGTGCTGTATTGCAATTTATTAGGTTTTAAATATCTGTTTATCTAGGGGCAGCCGTTGGTGAATGTATCGATTGTTTAAATAAATTCAAGTTTTGTTTGTGTGTGTATGCATTAAGTTAAAATATTAAGTAGATATTGAGCGTAATATATCTGGAATGTCGCCATAATTCTCTTAAAACGATCTTGATGGCTTCCTGATCATGTTGCATATGAAAATTGGTTCAACTCTCTTCAGCCCAACATAATGCTAATATTGTCTCATGTAAAGGATGTTGTTTATAAAATGCCAAGGAGGCTCCAACAGTGATAAAGATTAAGTTTTGTGTCAGTAAAAGACACAATGGATCCATCTTGTTGTTTAGAACAAATAACTTCATTTAGTATTCAATGATCAATGTACATATCTGTAGCTGTGCAATAAAGGTATACTGTTGTATAGTATCACCCCGGGATCGTGTTATACACTTGTAATAGTACACTTGTACATGTATTACTGCCGACGCCACTGTTATACCGCAGACTGCCCGACTATCACACTACTCCTTCTGTCCTACCACTTATCCTTCCTTTTTGGTTTGGTTTGTTCCTGTTTGACGTCTTATTAACGGCTATGGTCATTTAAGGACGCGCAAGGTGTTTGTGGTGGAGGAAAGCCGGAGTTCCCAGAGAAAAAAACACACCTATCTACGGTCAGTACCTGGCGACTGCCCGACGTAGGCCTCGAACCCACGACCCAGTGGTGGAGGGCTAGTGGTAGCAGAATGTCAGACGCCCTCGAACCCACGACCAAGTGGTGGAGGGCTAGTGGTAGCAGAATGTCAGACGACTTAACCACTTAGCCACCATGGCCCCCTTCTTTTGTACTTTATTACGTCGCGTTATATTTTTAATGGTAATTACAGCACTTTTTAAGCGAATAATTGGGAATAATTAGACAAACAATTAGTCGGTAACTGTAAACTATGACTGACAACATGTTTTGAGTAGAGGTGTCATGATTATGAATACTTGTTATACATCACATGTACGATTCACACGATAGGCGATCTTATTGTGATTTTGGAATGCTAAACAGAAAAAAACAAGCACACCATTTAAGAACACATACTTGTTTCAGGAACGAGGAATTGAAAACGAAAAATCCATTTTTCTTTCATCATTTGAATTCTCCACGCACCGTTTACGATAATATCATTTGACACCAGCTGCAGAATGCGTACAAAACAGAATAATCGATTGCCACTATCTACATGTGAGGCAGACATTAAGGCGCTAAGAAAGACTGCTCATTGTAGGGTTCCCGAGCTGAAGAATTTAGAAAGTGATATCGTAGATTATATCCTGGGACCTCCGCTATAGATTCTCTCATTAGCCCGTACGCATCACACTGTCTAGAACTCATTCCTCGACCTTGTACTTCGTATATTGATAAACAGGAAATAATGCAGCGTCAAAATTGAGATCAGCTGGTATAAATTTGTAAAAAGAACAGTTAAACGTTGTCACTTTTGGTCCTATGTAAGTGAAAAAGTTTTATAATTCTTCTTTTAATTCTGATTTCAAAAGAGATTGATCGTGTTTATTTTATTACTCGTTAAGCTTCAATCGAATTAAATTTAAAGGATAACCGGATGATTTGGCTGGTTATCGATTGCATTGATTGTTAATTGGTTGATCCGTTCGTTGATTCGTTGACTGATTAATTGGTTTTTTGGTGTTTTTATTTACGTTTACATTAATACGAGGGCCGTTCAATAAATGCTGTCACTAGTGTCAGGAATCAAAATCATGTTGTCTATAGTTTGATCTTCCCCTCAGCAGAAACGCACTTTCGTAATGTAGCTATCCATGCCGTTATCGCTGCGTCTACCGGTTGTATACTGATGAGACACTGGAATATTGGACTACCCAAAGCACTCGTAAAGGCATACCGTCTCCCAGAGAACATTTTTTTAGCAAAGGAAACAGGAAGAAAGGGGACTTAAATTTGGTGAAAAAGGGAGGATGGTTAATTTCTGCTACCTTCTTTTGTTTCAAAAAATGTCTAAACCATTTTGGTTTTTGTGGGATGGTGCATTGTCGTGATTTAGCTAGATAACATTTAACTTATTAATCGGACCCTATTTCACGCAGAATGTTTTGATAATCTTCAATACTTTGTCTCTGTAAAACAGTGATATTTCGTCCTTCCTTGCACAGTCTCTGAACCACAGGCCAACTAGAATTGACACAAAAATGGCATACACAACTTTAATGGCACCTGTTTATGACTTGCAATCACTGGCCTAGTGTGACTTTGTTTATCATCGGCCTAGTGTGACTTTGTTTATCACCGGCCTAGTGAGACTTTGTTTATCACCGGCCTAGTGTGACTTTGGTTATCACTGGCCTAGTGTGATTTGTTTATCACCGGCCTAGTGTGATTTTGTTTATCACCGGCCTAGTGTGACTTTGTTTATCACTGGCCTAGTGTGATTTGTTTATCACCGGCCTAGTGTGATTTTGTTCATCACCGGCCTAGTGTGACTTTGTTTATCACCGGCCTAGTGTGACTTTGTTTATCACCGGCCTAGTGTGACTTTGTTTATCACCGGGTTAGTGTGATTTGTTCTCGGCACCCATTGCTTGTTATTTAGTGTACAAAGTAAACACTCAGATCTCGTCCTCAGTAAGTAACTCAGATAGCTTTCTTGAGTCTCAATTACTGCATTTTGTTTTCAATATATCCACAGAGCTTTTCAAATGAGTGGCCCTTTGTCCAGATGCCAGTTATTATGCCATCCATTGGGCACACATCTTGTTAAATGTCAAGCTCTTGGTCAGAATGTGATGTGTTCTGCCTTCTGAAATATCAACCAGATGAAGTATCTCAGGAACAGTATAACGTCCATCATACCATTCAACAGTTAATAATTCTTGTCGGATAATATATAAATTATGCACGTTTATTGCTGTTTAAATGATTTTGCAGTCTGCAGTTCATATGGCCACGTGTCCACAGATAACGAGGCCAATCAAGAAGAAAAATATTTGATCAGCATATGGTGCCATTTTAGTTGGCTGTTCCTGGCTGCAGGTGCCATATTCTCCATGTTTGCGGTTTTATAAGGGGTCACTCTGTTGTCCGCAATAGTTATGTCCTCTACTTCGCTGTTACACACATTAGAAACCTGTGCAAGATCGTGAATTGTTGTTGACAATGTCGTTTGATTCGATCTCGTAATAATGATGATTTAAAAGTTTTAACTCATAGCTTTCCCGTTCAGAGTCAATGCTCATTGCGAATGGTTCCGTATTAAATTTACACAAACTGTGATTCACAAAATTAAAACCCCGCAAATAAGTTCCGGCCACGAAATTGCTAAATTTTAAATCTTTGAAATTAAACAACTTCATACAAATATTTATTTGCGTTATTGCGTTAATGTATTGATCTTTATTTGCATTTTCAGAATATATATAAATTGCTGATAAGTGCTTAGTTGAGATAAAAAGGTCCCGGATATATTCACTATAAAATATTGCATTTGGGATAGAGCACATGAGAGTCTTTGTGTATAACATGACTGGTGTTAAAAAGAAGCAATGTATATTTAATTCAAGGTTATCGTACGATTGCCAAACGGTGTTATACCGCTTTTGAAACAATTTGATATTTTGAATGACTACAGCTTTGTTTAATCATTGTTAAACGAAAATCATAACTTGCGGGACTTGCATGAAAAATGTAATTCAGAGGAATGAACAGAACAGCGTCAACAACAGTGTTTTCAGTTTAACAAAAAACAAATCAAAGGGCTACGACCAGGATTCGAACCCTAGACTTCGGGTTGTTATACTGTCTCATTAACCACTGAGTCACCTGGTCAACGGAGGCGTCCTGGACCAAATTTGCCACAGTTTTATCATCAGAGAAATTAAGGGGAGGTTACTGAATACCGAACATTCGCAGTACAGTGGGACAAGGATCCTTAATGAAAATACTTGATCATCGACATTGGAACCTCATAACGAGGTCGTTTGTTTCATTTACAAGAACACATCACACTTGTCCACGTTTAGTGCCGACCGTTTCAAACTTCTCTGTTTTTTGTTTTTCTAACTGATTGTTTTTAACCATACTAAGTGTATTTGCTAACAATTTCAAAATGTCAGAAGCAACTTAGACAAACGCTTACAACATGATGATGTTGATATGGACAGTGAAAATAATAGATCACATATACAAAATGATCTGGGTATTATTCAAAACAATTTTCACAAAAATAGAAACACAATTTAGTGTAAACTCATACGTCGGCTATACAAGCCGTGAATATCGTATCTGCTAAATGGCTGAATATTTATAAATCGCTCCATCATAAGCACGACCCACGTGTCAATACAAGGCGCGGTGCGGGGGAGGCCATTCTGCCGCTCCATCGATCCTCTCGATGATGTCACAGTGGTGGATACAGTAACCTTGACTCTGCTGTTATTGCATGCGGAATTTCTGTCAGGATGCCCTGGCCTTATCATAGATATGTCATATAAACCAAATTCAAAATATGCCTACTGTATGTTTTTGATTAATAACACAATAACGAGTGTATCTAATACATTCTCCCTGGAAGAGGCCTTCAGAACGGTACGACATAGATTACGTATGCCTTAATGGTTAACCGTCGGTATGTGACTTGGTTTCGTGTACACATCTCGCTATTACATAACTGTATGAGCTAAGAATTGACCAAACGCACATATGATACTCAACAATGCCTGACGAAGTAGCTATAAAAACTACACCATTCCACGCGAGGAGTTTGTATTTTAAGTTGTAGCACTTACCATCCAGGGTTTCTTTTCACCTACCATCCAGGGTTTCCTTTCTGGATTATGTGTGATAGTATACAACTTTCTGTGTCAATGACTCCGGGTTTCATAGTTCTTGTGTGTCGAGATATTCCCCCTAATAGTCGGCCTTTGTCTGGGACGGTAGCCAGCTAAGGTTGGTGGGTATCACCCCTACTCACCTGTAGCGTTTTAGGAGACAATTAGGATTTGAAATGTTGAATGGAGCGTTCCATTTCTGAAACTATCAGCTTGCGTGGGTGTGTGTTATTGCATACTTGAAACATATTATAAGTTGTTATACCAAATTAACCTTTGAAGTGCGCGTTTGTGTGCATTCCTAGTCGTTGCATTTTCAACAAGATTGAAAATATGGTGATTTCTCTGTGCCTAGATTAATTTGCCTTTCTAATGACACATTCAATGTCGTTTTAGAATGTCTTCCGCGCTCACATGTCACTATAGGAGATAGAATTTCCGAGTACAAGCGAAAACACCAATTTGCAAGGATTACATACTTCAAGTAGCAGAACGGGTTAAAAAGTTAAATTCATCGCTTACACTACCATAGGCACCTATAGTCGCATGTAGCGTCGATCGATTATCTTGATATGAAATGGACGTTTGCCAAAAACCAAAAAGATTTGAGTCTCTATGTATACTAAATCGGACGGGACCTATCACATGGGTAGCATGACTAGCTAAACAATGGTTAAAGATTCGTTTTGTGTACAGTAACAGGACTAAGGTTACACATGCATTGCGGACAACTGTAATCAGTGTTAACTAAGCGCTTGGTTCTACTGGATGTGATTACATTATAAGTGCTTAGCAGATTACGTTGACGTCATTTACAAATGGATGTAAGGATTTACAACATTAAAGTCAAACATTCATATGAACAAGCTTTGTCAATAAGACCCAGGCCGGAAGCCGAGGTACAGATGCCTCGATATACAAGTCAAAGTGGGATTTATAGCTCATCAATATAGTAAAACCTAAATCGAAACAATACTTTAATAGGTTTCATAAATGGTGAATATGTTTGTTCCTCAAATAGTTAGAAGCTTCAATAAAATTTCTTCGGACAATGTCCACGACAGGCACAGTGACTTTGGCATGTACTCAAAGGAAACTCACATCAGGGGCCTGGATTCGCTGGACGACAACCGACAATACTTTCGCCCAGGAGGTGCTGTAAGTTTCCATGGCGATGCTGATATGTTAGGTCCTATAAGCATGACATCAGAATAGTCACATTTATCATGGGATTTCCAATATAATTCGTTTACATGGGATTTCCAATATCAGTCGTTTATATGGTATTTGCCTTTTGGATTGAAGTCCTCCTCTATCCATATTTGGCCAAACAGTATTTTTACCAGAGAAATTAAAAAAATATTTAAACTTATTTTGTCTCTGTTTAACTATGAAAAAGGCAACCTATTTCCCAAGTATTCGGGGAATTTTCAATTATTTTATACTATATTCACAATATATTTCTCACTTTGTGAAAACCATTCTGATGTTACGCTTTCATTATATTAGCCATTCTGTTTGTTTCTTTTCTGTTTTAGTTTCAAAAGGTGCCTGATGCATTTGTGGCTTACGGTTAATTTTGTTTCAGGAGAACATTGTAAAACAAGACTCACAGCATACTACTGTTACAATACAGTTTAAAACTATCACAGTAACATTTTCTAAAAACCTTAAAATAGACATTGCACTATATACAAACATACATTGCGTGATCCATGTTTTACAACGAGATCAATGATGAACCTTGTTAACCCTTCGATAAGAATCATATTTCATAATTTGAGAATTCCGTATGTTTGAATAAAAGCTAACCTTTCATATATAAGTATGATAGATTAATTTTTGATCACCTTAATCAATTACATAATGAATAAAATTCTTACTATGTATTAATATTCGAATTTGAAAATTCGTATAACATATATTTTCTTTTTCCCATTCTTTAATAACGACCAACAATGTTTTATTTATTTTTATTGATAGGTTAATATTTACCATTGTAAAGCGTGCTTCAGTTAATTTGCTTTTGTCCAATTGGCATTCATACTTCCTATGACTGCCAACTGAAAGTAGTTCAATGCTTAAATATAGATCCCTTAAATTAAACAACAATTGCATTCATTTGCATTTTTTCTCTCTTTTGGTTGCTCTGCAAAACACATCGTGTATTTACGATATACACGGTTCTCTCAGTACTCGTCTCTGACAAACACATGTTCAATCTCTCTCAGAACATGTTTCTTCAGGTTGTAACGTGTTTGTTTTTAGGGCCGATAATGACGACATATGATACCAACAGTTAATAACGTGTTACTATTTATAGACCGTGTGTAGTCTCCCACATGTTTTCATGTGCAATAAGAAAGTGTTAAAATAGGGAGAAACATTACATAATATATCTGTTTTCACACAGCTACCTGATTATTTTACATTGCATAGGGATGTTAAGTACAGACATCTGAAAAATGATTTTAGCAGATACGTCCTTCTTTCAACCACACAATGCGTTCAGATCTATTGTAAAGCAAAATTCTGTAAAGCATAACTACCTTGGTACACGACCGTCTTTTAATAACAAAATGTGTTCAGATCGGTTGTGAACTAAAATCCTGTAAATTATTACTATGTTAGATGGGACATTGATAAATAGAAACTAGCTTCATTTCTCTTCAAATTCTGTCAGCCTTAATACCATTTATTGCAGATTATTTGGTAAAGTTAAAGATAATAAAAAGCTGTGGTTTCCCTAAGTTATAATTATGATTTGTGCATGCAACATAGAAGATCGTATAAAGCTTTAAAAAAACTAATCGTAGAGCGGGAGTATGTAAAACAAATACTGAAAACATACATTTGTGTAAGATCATCGTTCAGTGGCGGATCGAGAGGGGTTTTTTGGGCTTCAGGACATAGATCATAATAGGCGAATTATTCAGATCCCCTACTGGAACGGGGATTTCCTAGTTTGTTGTTCTTTTACGATATTGTTGTTATTGTTTTTAATAAAAAATATAGTTATCCTTCATAATTAAAAAACCCACAATCAAAACAATCTATCTCAACAAACATTATAGAAATCAAGTAGGTAGTCTCCTGCTTGTATGAGATAAGTCTGACTAATTCGGTGGTCCCTGCAACATCTGGATATTTCCTCATTTTTTATTTTGCATAGGGACATTGTGTGTAATTGAACAATCGGTCTATTGTACTTGTTGTACAACCTTTGACCTTCTGTTTTACCCCTTCTGTCTCTTAATACTGTAGTGATACTACCGTGTCTCAGGCTCTGGAATTGCCCAGTGTTACCCGGGTCGATATTATTGAAAAGCGTTTTCATTTGCGAACTCAGATTTTGTTCTCAAGCCCAATTGCTTATTGATAATAATGTTGATATTTTTCTCTTCTTTTTTTTACTGCGGTACAATGTATATGATCTAAGCGGGGTTCCATGAGTTTGGACACAGAATCCACGCTTGGACATACGTGTAGTATCATAAACACAGGTTCTGGTTTTGCTGATTAGACTTCAATGATAAAACAATAATAGAAAGTAAGTTGTCTGGTCAGGTGAAAAATGAATCCAGCAGTATGCTAGTCAGCAAATGCTTCTAACTCCGAAGTTCGGTAAGGACATGCTTGCTTCAGTAGGTATAATATATACTAGAGAAATGTAGGTATGATGATCAAATTATATTTTTCACTTCACATGATCATAAACTTTTGAAGTAAGAAATATATGAGTATTTCAGTAGGTAATACAATGTACACGTACATTTATTCTGAAACCTTCACCTCAAAGTCTAAGATGATGTCATCAAGAGCCATTACTTTAACAGAGATATCGAATCACAATATGGCCGCGTTATAAATAGGTTAGACACGTGTAAACATGACAGCAGCTATTCTAACATTGCTATACCTTTTATTTTTAAATATTAGTTTTCATTCAAGTTTATGATGAATAACAATGACTGTACATGTATAACCGTAAATGTATGTATATGTTTGACCCTCATTTACAATCTATCATTTCAGGCAGTAATACAGTTATCCCTCAGTTGAGATGTTTATATCAATATCACAACCAATTTATATTTCATTTATCACAATTAAAGTGCATGTTTTGGCTTTGACTAGTTTATTAGGGTACAATGTAGGTTATGATAGATTGTATTGTAATTGGAACAGCATATAAGAAGAGGCCGCAACATTTAGCGTAACCGACACACAGCAAACATAATTATACACTTAGGCCGTGCAAATAACACCTGATAGGTGATTTTTTCTCAAATTATTAGCGCTGAGGGATTTGCCATATATGCATAATTCAAGACAAACCTGCTGGTATGCGGCAGATATTGATGTTTATAGTTAGATGAATACAGCTGTCTCTGGACGACATTTAGATAGGGACACACACAGTCTGATATATTCCACCGTGAAGCTATAGTGGGAGGGATGCACCGTACCGTTTGTTGATAAGTACTTGGCCACATGCAACACCCGTATCTGCTTTCATCTGTCACCCGTATAGTCAACTTATCATGGTAGCAAATTCATTATTTTGAAATAGTATTACTGCGTACTATTCATCAAATATAAGTTTTTTTATCATTTCTCTCCTCTGCTCCTTTACAGACCTTATACGATGAGGATTTCACCACGGGTTTCAATATACATGTCGATTATACTGCGGCCTATTTACGATAGTTTTAAGTAAGCTGAGACGTATAATCGACGCGCACACTACTGCTACTTGTAAGAGTGTATCGATTCTCGATCCTTACAGATCACGTGACATAATCTCGCAAAGTCTGGTAAAAACAAACATGTGTTATAAATATGTATTGTAACATGTAATACGACTTTTAAACATGATTATGTCGATAATTTCTGATAGAGTTTCGTTTTTTAAAAACCATACTACTAGTAAGAAAAATAAAATGCCGCTTGAGGATAATGTATTGTCCGCGTGAAAATCTTTGTTCATCAACAATTAGTTTCTATACGGTGAACGACCCTTCAACATAGTATCGGAGTTCCAAAGAGACTCACAGCTACATACATCCCTACATGATATATTCGTGTTATATAATGTAACTGAATGATCACAAACGTCTCCTATTGTTTACGGACCTCTGCCCCACAGCTGGCAAAGCACTAGAACATTCCACTCTAGTGGTTTTTTTTATACATTCAGTTTTCCCTTAATTTCCTTTTATATGTGACTGTAGGGGTTTGGATCAAGGACTACCAACTAACCAGGTGGCTCAGTTGATTAAACCACCTTATTATATCAGAGTTCAAGGGTTCGAATCTCAGAACATTTTTTGTCTGTATCATACACGTATGTTCATGCAAATCAGCTTCAAATTTTAAATCTCAAAGCTTAAATGCATTATACCAATAAGGGTCAACTCCATGGCGAAATTCATATAGCGATCGTTTACTATCCTTTCCTCAGTAGTAACATCCCAGCTCCCCTGTGTATAAAGTCTACATGACACTGTTGATTCGCTCATCCAGATTCTCCTCTAAGACATAAAAGTACCAGGATGTTCATTATAAATATCTGAGTTTAAGGAACTTTACTCCGTGTGTTCCTGTTTACTCAGCTGTAAATGAGAGTACGTGGTTGGGCAGAGCTAGAATTGTTCAATGCTAGCTGTTAGCGATGAAATGCTCCCCAGGGAGTTGAGAAAGGTAGTGGCTGGTTGCAAAGGCCCTATAACCACGGATAATAATGAACTGCTTTGAGACGACCTACGAACTAATGACATAATGTAATATACTCCATCTTTTAAGATTTTAATTTAAATCTTACGCTTTTGAAATTCATGAAATATCTTAGACGGATAAAACAGCTGATTGGTGCGGTCTATTTCATCTTTGTATACTGTATTATTCTTCATATATCCCCAAATTTTAAAGGCACAATTTCCTCTGTGTGTGTGTGTGTGTGTGTGTGTGTGTGTGTGTGTGCTTACATTTCCTTTTTTCTTTTAAACCAAGAATGACAACGTTTTGACTGTTCCAGAGATTGTAAGGCACAAAAGTTCAATAGTTGATTAAGTGAGTAAGTTTTATTGAGAATAAAACAGTTAGATTGGACCTATATAAACATAATGTAAAATGACTTATAAATTATATAAAATTAACTGAGATTTAAATTGCATTTTTGGTTATATGATTTTGAAAGCCCGCCTTTTATTTTCATTGTTAACCCACAGAAGTTAAACTGTAATATTGATTGATTCTTTATGAATATCTATATAACTTCTGCTACTAGATACTAGGTTGCTTGATATATCTTCAGTGAAGTCAGATGCTATAAATCATTCAAATCAAAGAAAAACTAAAAAGTACAATAATTTAAGTAACTACAGAACATACTAACTGACAAAGAAAGTACAAAACACTTGGAATCTACAAAAACACTTTTACGACTAAGAGTATACAGGTACTGCAGCAGTATCACGAAGGGCTTGTGCTAGTATTACTGTTGTGTATGAGAAAACAGCACACACAACATGTGTTACGATGAAGGAGACAATGACATACAGATAGCTATGTTCCATTGACCTCATATTTCTGTGCATGCATGAGTACTGTACATAAGACTCGTGTGCATCATGGTAACTAAAGACAGCGTCAGGAGCTGCTAATCATACGCTAGTATTATAACTGATCTGTACAAACACAGGTCCCTCTACCAGCGCGTGCAAACATAGTTCATCAGGCTAAACACTGTCGACAGTAACTGAGCGCCTCTTTATGAAAGTGTGTACGAAGCCGTTTTTCATGTAAAGAGTGAAAAGGTGTTCACTGGTCTTACTACGGTACTTAACTTGTATATCATTATGCTTACCATGTTTTTTTTTTTTTTAAATGAATTATAAGTGTATTAGCACAATTATGTATTAATTATATATATAATCATACATGAATATAAAATGTGTATGCGATATTCTTTGAAAGCTTTAACATACATATAAACAACAAAGAAGCGTGAAGAATTAATGGCTGATTTCATGTAAAGTGTTGTAGATTGTGCTCTGAATTAAAACTACAAGTACCGTAGTTCTAGTGGTGTTTTATAATCCTTGTATTACGGCGAATAGTAGCTGCTTATGTATCATATTCTAGTAATTGCTTACACTTATCATTTGAGATATTTTTTAAGTATTTTCCTTTTTTTCTTTCACGAAATTATTTCTTTACTATCGTTTCATTTTTATAACACAGTGTTTGTTTAATTATATACCTCAATTATGTATAAGAACGATAATTCTTATGGAAATTGAACATGAATATGCATGGTTGTTGGTTAGCGATGCTAAAACATTCTTAAACATGGTATAAACATATTTTATTTTTATAAAAGTATTCAAAAGATTTCTTTAAAATTTAAACCTCAAAATTTAACTCTGAGTGTTAAGTTCATAGGTCTCATCGTGTTCGATAGTTATTATTCGATAATTTCTGATAGTACCATACTACTAGTAAGAAAAATAAAATGCCGCTTGAGGAAAATCTTTGTTCATCAACAATTAGTTTCTATACGGTGAACGACCCTTCAACATAGTATCGGAGTTCCAAAGAGACTCACAGCTACATACATCCCTTAGATTCTTACCTTTGGTCATTCTGTTAAGACAGTGACTACTGCCTTAGATTCTTACCTTTGGTCATTCTGTTAAGACAGTGACTACTGCCTTAGACTCTTACCTTTGATCATTCTGTTAAGACAGTGACTACTGCCTTAGACTCTTGCCTTTGGTCATTCTGTTAAGACAGTGACAACTGCCTTAGACTCTTGCTTTTGGTCATTCTGTTAAGACAGTGACTACTGCCTTAGACTCTTGCCTTTGGTCATTCTGTTAAGACAGTGACTACTGCCTTAGACTCTTGCCTTTGGTCATTCTGTTAAGACAGTGACTACTGCCTTAGACTCTTGCCTTTGGTCATTCTGTTAAGACAGTGACTACTGCCTTAGACTCTTGCCTTTGGTCATTCTGTTAAGACAGTGACTACTGCCTTAGACTCTTGCCTTTGGTCATTCTGTTAAGACAGTGACTACTGCCTTAGACTCTTGCCTTTGGTCATTCTGTTAAGACAGTGACTACTGCCTTAGACTCTTGCCTTTGGTCATTCTGTTAAGACAGTGACTACTGCCTTAGACTCTTGCCTTTGGTCATTCTGTTAAGACAGTGACTACTGCCTTAGACTCTTGCCTTTGGTCATTCTGTTAAGACAGTGACTACTGCCTTAGACTCTTGCCTTTGGTCATTCTGTTAAGACAGTGACTACTGCCTTAGACTCTTGCCTTTGGTCATTCTGTTAAGACAGTGACTACTGCCTTAGACTCTTGCCTTTGGTCATTCTGTTAAGACAGTGACTACTGCCTTAGACTCTTGCCTTTGGTCATTCTGTTAAGACAGTGACTACTGCCTTAGACTCTTGCCTTTGGTCATTCTGTTAAGACAGTGACTACTGCCTTAGACTCTTGCCTTTGGTCATTCTGTTAAGACAGTGACTACTGCCTTAGACTCTTGCCTTTGGTCATTCTGTTAAGACAGTGACTACTGCCTTAGACTCTTGCCTTTGGTCATTCTGTTAAGACAGTGACTACTGCCTTAGACTCTTGCCTTTGGTCATTCTGTTAAGACAGTGACTACTGCCTTAGACTCTTGCCTTTGGTCATTCTGTTAAGACAGTGACTACTGCCTTAGACTCTTGCCTTTGGTCATTCTGTTAAGACAGTGACTACTGCCTTAGACTCTTGCCTTTGGTCATTCTGTTAAGACAGTGACTACTGCCTTAGACTCTTGCCTTTGGTCATTCTGTTAAGACAGTGACTACTGCCTTAGACTCTTGCCTTTGGTCATTCTGTTAAGACAGTGACTACTGCCTTAGACTCTTGCCTTTGGTCATTCTGTTAAGACAGTGACTACTGCCTTAGACTCTTGCCTTTGGTCATTCTGTTAAGACAGTGACTACTGCCTTAGACTCTTGCCTTTGGTCATTCTGTTAAGACAGTGACTACTGCCTTAGACTCTTGCCTTTGGTCATTCTGTTAAGACAGTGACTACTGCCTTAGACTCTTGCCTTTGGTCATTCTGTTAAGACAGTGACTACTGCCTTAGACTCTTGCCTTTGGTCATTCTGTTAAGACAGTGACTACTGCCTTAGACTCTTGCCTTTGGTCATTCTGTTAAGACAGTGACTACTGCCTTAGACTCTTGCCTTTGGTCATTCTGTTAAGACAGTGACTACTGCCTTAGACTCTTGCCTTTGGTCATTCTGTTAAGACAGTGACTACTGCCTTAGACTCTTGCCTTTGGTCATTCTGTTAAGACAGTGACTACTGCCTTAGACTCTTGCCTTTGGTCATTCTGTTAAGACAGTGACTACTGCCTTAGACTCTTGCCTTTGGTCATTCTGTTAAGACAGTGACTACTGCCTTAGACTCTTGCCTTTGGTCATTCTGTTAAGACAGTGACTACTGCCTTAGACTCTTGCCTTTGGTCATTCTGTTAAGACAGTGACTACTGCCTTAGACTCTTGCCTTTGGTCATTCTGTTAAGACAGTGACTACTGCCTTAGACTCTTGCCTTTGGTCATTCTGTTAAGACAGTGACTACTGCCTTAGACTCTTGCCTTTGGTCATTCTGTTAAGACAGTGACTACTGCCTTAGACTCTTGCCTTTGGTCATTCTGTTAAGACAGTGACTACTGCCTTAGACTCTTGCCTTTGGTCATTCTGTTAAGACAGTGACTACTGCCTTAGACTCTTGCCTTTGGTCATTCTGTTAAGACAGTGACTACTGCCTTAGACTCTTGCCTTTGGTCATTCTGTTAAGACAGTGACTACTGCCTTAGACTCTTGCCTTTGGTCATTCTGTTAAGACAGTGACTACTGCCTTAGACTCTTGCCTTTGGTCATTCTGTTAAGACAGTGACTACTGCCTTAGACTCTTGCCTTTGGTCATTCTGTTAAGACAGTGACTACTGCCTTAGACTCGTGCCTTTGGCCATTCTGTTAAGACAGTGACTACTGCCTTAGACTCTTTCCTTTGGCCATTCTGTTAAGACAGTGACTACTGCCTTAGACTCTTTCCTTTGGCCATTCTGTTAAGACAGTCACTGCTGCCTTAGACGTTTGCCTTTGGTCATTCTGTTAAGACAGTGACTACTGCCTTAGACTCTTGCCTTTGGTCATTCTGTTAAGACAGTGACTACTGCCTTAGACTCTTGCCTTTGGTCATTCTGTTAAGACAGTGACTACTGCCTTAGACTCTTGCCTTTGGTCATTCTGTTAAGACAGTGACTACTGCCTTAGACTCTTGCCTTTGGTCATTCTGTTAAGACAGTGACTACTGCCTTAGACTCTTGCCTTTGGTCATTCTGTTAAGACAGTGACTACTGCCTTAGACTCTTGCCTTTGGTCATTCTGTTAAGACAGTGACTACTGCCTTAGACTCTTGCCTTTGGTCATTCTGTTAAGACAGTGACTACTGCCTTAGACTCTTGCCTTTGGTCATTCTGTTAAGACAGTGACTACTGCCTTAGACTCTTGCCTTTGGTCATTCTGTTAAGACAGTGACTACTGCCTTAGACTCTTGCCTTTGGTCATTCTGTTAAGACAGTGACTACTGCCTTAGACTCTTGCCTTTGGTCATTCTGTTAAGACAGTGACTACTGCCTTAGACTCTTGCCTTTGGTCATTCTGTTAAGACAGTGACTACTGCCTTAGACTCTTGCCTTTGGTCATTCTGTTAAGACAGTGACTACTGCCTTAGACTCTTGCCTTTGGTCATTCTGTTAAGACAGTGACTACTGCCTTAGACTCTTGCCTTTGGTCATTCTGTTAAGACAGTGACTACTGCCTTAGACTCTTGCCTTTGGTCATTCTGTTAAGACAGTGACTACTGCCTTAGACTCTTGCCTTTGGTCATTCTGTTAAGACAGTGACTACTGCCTTAGACTCTTGCCTTTGGTCATTCTGTTAAGACAGTGACTACTGCCTTAGACTCTTGCCTTTGGTCATTCTGTTAAGACAGTGACTACTGCCTTAGACTCTTGCCTTTGGTCATTCTGTTAAGACAGTGACTACTGCCTTAGACTCTTGCCTTTGGTCATTCTGTTAAGACAGTGACTACTGCCTTAGACTCTTGCCTTTGGTCATTCTGTTAAGACAGTGACTACTGCCTTAGACTCTTGCCTTTGGTCATTCTGTTAAGACAGTGACTACTGCCTTAGACTCTTGCCTTTGGTCATTCTGTTAAGACAGTGACTACTGCCTTAGACTCTTGCCTTTGGTCATTCTGTTAAGACAGTGACTACTGCCTTAGACTCTTGCCTTTGGTCATTCTGTTAAGACAGTGACTACTGCCTTAGACTCTTGCCTTTGGTCATTCTGTTAAGACAGTGACTACTGCCTTAGACTCTTGCCTTTGGTCATTCTGTTAAGACAGTGACTACTGCCTTAGACTCTTGCCTTTGGTCATTCTGTTAAGACAGTGACTACTGCCTTAGACTCTTGCCTTTGGTCATTCTGTTAAGACAGTGACTACTGCCTTAGACTCTTGCCTTTGGTCATTCTGTTAAGACAGTGACTACTGCCTTAGACTCTTGCCTTTGGTCATTCTGTTAAGACAGTGACTACTGCCTTAGACTCTTGCCTTTGGTCATTCTGTTAAGACAGTGACTACTGCCTTAGACTCTTGCCTTTGGTCATTCTGTTAAGACAGTGACTACTGCCTTAGACTCTTGCCTTTGGTCATTCTGTTAAGACAGTGACTACTGCCTTAGACTCTTGCCTTTGGTCATTCTGTTAAGACAGTGACTACTGCCTTAGACTTTTGCCTTTGATCATTCTGTTAAGACAGTGACTACTGCCTTAGACTATTGCCTTTGGTAATTCTGCTAAGACAGTGACTACTGCCTTAGACTCTTGCATTTGGTCATTTTGTTAAGACAGTGACTACTGCCTTAGACTTTTGCCTTTGGTCATTCTGTTAAGACAGTGACTACTGCCTTAGACTTTTGCCTTTGATCATTCTGTTAAGACAGTGACTACTGCCTTAGACTATTGCCTTTGGTAATTCTGCTAAGACAGTGACTACTGCCTTAGACTCTTGCATTTGGTCATTTTGTTAAGACAGTGACTACTGCCTTAGACTTTTGCCTTTGGTCATTCTGTTAAGACAGTGACTACTGCCTTAGACTTTTGCCTTTGGTCATTCTGTTAAGACAGTAACTACTGCCTTAGACTTTTTCCTTTGGCCATTCTGTTAAGACAGTGACTACTGCCTTAGACTTTTGCCTTTGGTCATTCTGTTAAAACAGTGACTACTGCCTTAGACTCGTGCCTTTGGCCATTCTGTTAAGACAGTGACTACTGCCTTAGTCTCTTGCCTTTGATCATTCTGTTAAGACAGTGACTACTGCCTTCGACTCTTGCCTTTGGTCATTCTGTTAAGACAGTGACAACTGCCTTAGACTCTTGCTTTTGGTCATTCTGTTAGGACAGTGACTACTGCCTTAGACTCTTGCCTTTGGTCATTCTGTTAAGACAGTGACTACTGCCTTAGACTCTTGCCTTGATCACTCTGTTAAGACAGTGACTACTGCCTTAAACTCTTTCCTTTGATCATTCTGTTAAGACAGTGACTACTGCCTTAGACTCTTTCCTTTGGACATTTTGTTAAGACAGTGTCTACTGCCTTAGACTCTTGCCTTTGATCATTCTGTTAAGACAGTGACTACTGCCTTAGACTCTTGCCTTTGGTCATTCTGATAAGACAGTGACTACTGCCTTAGACTCTTTCCTTTGGTCATTTTGTTAAGACAGTGACTACTGCCTTAGACTTTTGCCTTTGGTCATTCTGTTAAGACAGTGACTACTGCCTTAGACTCTTGCCTTTAACCACCCTTTGGTTTATCACCAGATCTTCCTTGTTTTATTTAACGAGCTCTGCCTGCTTTGAATATAACATGACTTGCCTGTCGGTTGTTTGCCTTCCCGATTTGTGTTGGTGTTAAAAGCTTTAACATCCATTTAACATCTTCAACATTACAAGTATGAAGTACACACATCCATACAAGATTGTTTTGCGAGCTGTTATTGCCAACTGACTTTATGTTTCAACATGAGTTGGCTGTTTACACATTAATTCATCATACCTATAACTGTGTACATTAAACGATGAAAGCTTCTTCACACACTTGTACCTCTGAAAGGATGATATTGTCCATATATATCATGCATGCCTAGACAGCCTTATGATGTCCTATATCTTGTAACAAGTGATGGGCGTTGTTTCAAAAGTAATAACGTAGCCCGCAATAAACATGGCTTTTAACGATTTGCAAAGATGTAATCTTTTTATTGGATCTGATTTGTCTTTAGAGTTAAAGTAGTTGGAACGTCATTGTGTTAAGCTCCGCACAGAAGTATGTCAAGGGACATGCATATTTAACCGGGTAACAGCGATGCTTGTGGAGCAAGGCCGAGTATTTTCCCCGGGGCCCCACGTTGGGCGCCATTGTAAAAGTCTGGTTTTTGAAAACATGCAACATGGACGTGATGCTTCCAATTCTATGGTTCATTATCATCTTCAAACCCTACAAAGAAACAATACCAACCATTCAGTACATACAGTATATTAAAGGGAAACAACTCTCTTCCACACAAGTTACAATATATATACCACCATGTTAAATATCATTAAAAACAGATCTATATACTAGTATAATTACATCAATTAACATTGCGTTAATAGGCTCTATTATTTTAATTACACATACCATTTATAGTATTCAATTACTAGTCTCAAGGTCGGATTAATAGAACTTCCTCGATCGTGATTAATTACATTAATACATATTACTTTACACATATAACATTACATACATATCACATTACTTTCTGTACACTTACCCTACAGTATCATGCAGGGGGTTTTCACATAGGTTCTTTGATTATATGTTTCCTGGTCAATTCTCTGGGATTCAATTCTCAACCTGATAATCAATAAAATGCTCTTTCTCACTAGATTTGCCAATAGCACTATTACATACCATAGTACTGAATATAAATAATAAAACCATTTGCAACTTTGTAGATTTCAACAGAATAAAAATGACTAAATCATCTAATTCAAAAATGTATCAAATTACTTAAAAAATGGATTTAATCTCAATTTCATTTATTGTTTAATATAGTAACCAATAAATTCATTAAACATTTATATTATAATTAGCTAGAAGGACTAAAACTAACTTACCAAAATACTTCAACCTGTGCTTGTCTCTTTTACCTTCTTCATACCACCATACCCGGGTATCTAATGTACAACTGCCTGACTAACAGCTCACAGCTAAAAACATGCTTTACCAGATGGAATCCAACCAATCGTATCGGTCCATGTCACAAGTCACTTGTCAAGGTATACCCTAACACTACTTATGTCCAGTAGCTAGTCCTAAACCGGGCAGTGGCACAATATACATTATCTACTACAAAACTTAACATACAAGATATATTAAAGGTATATATGTTCTCTATTTGTTAAGGATACAATTGAAAGTTATCAATTATGTGATGACCCATGTCAAATATATTAAAATATCTTATATAATAATTATACAATACACAATGATCTGATCCATGTCAGACAATATAAAATCTGCATTTCTGACATATTCAGACATGTCCTGGTCCATACCAGATGATTTACATATACAAAATACATTAAATACACCCTGTCACAAAAGCTAAATGGATATTGAATGGAAATGAAAAATAAACAAAAAAACATCGCTTTTGGGACCTAGGTTAGAGTTTCAAGTAAGTCGGAAGCTAACTTGTGTATATCCATTCATTTAACTGACCTAACAATTTGGCGGACGATTCTTAAAGATTTAACCCTGGTGAATGTATAACGATCCAATACAGCTGTAGTACACCGGCACCAGTTATCTAATGAAATGCTGGCGGTATACTAAGATTAAGTCAAATATCGCGGACAGATCTTCAAAAATTAGGAAGACAGAAAACATGGACTAGGACATATGTTGGCGGTAGGCGAAGTCGAAAATTGAACGAAGAACTTTTTATAAAGGCTGTTCTTAGAATTCTTCACATGTTTCTTTAGCTTATCAATTATTGGTTTAAGTTAATAATAAACTTTTGAAGAAGTAAAACGTTTATTATTTGCAAACAGATATATTGCTTTCCTTTAACATGACATTGAAGATATGTATCCATACAGTTAGAATCCCCCTTGTTTATTATTTATGAGCAGACGTTAGTGAGTACAGGTATCCCTTTTGCATGTGTTTAAAATGAACATTTGCTGTTAATAGTGACAATGTTTAATCCGATAAACGCTGCAATTAATTTACTAATAATCTTTTAATTTTCCAGAAATCACTTAATTTACAATTTACTGCAAATGTCTTATTTTTCTTTAAATCATCAAATAAACTTAACTCACGTCGGAGTATCCGATTTAATGCAAAACACATAATTATATATAAAAAAAAAAAAAAAAAGTATCCCAGTATGACTATCAATTAAATAAATCATTTCTTAAAAGATAATCAATCCCCACGGGAGTTGCACTGTCGCTCTCATCAAATGCACTACCTGATCAGCGAAGTGCCCTGTCTCTGTGGCACTACAACATAAAGGGAGGTCACTCTATATTCGAATAAGCACTCTGAAATGATATAGTGTAATGCATGCAGTGAGCCAGGGGCCATTAACAGCGATATATCGTTTCTCTGTGTATGTCTAAGAATATGTTTTTGAGATATTTGAATTCACAGGCTACTTTTCTGGAAAATGTATTTGGTAATGTACACTACAATATTCAATTACATGACCTTTAACCGGTGATAGTTTCTTGCCAAGACAGCAACTTAGAACATTGAAACCATTCGTCATGTCCTTTGAAGCAAGGTAATACAAATATAATGTTTTACAATTTGATAAGTATTGTCGCTTTAAAAATTAAGGCTGTATATGATTATCATTGACGTCGTACCTTTCATTATCTGACTCATATCAAAATTTTGCCCTAATTATTTTTGTCATTACTACTAGCACCAATGCATCAGGTTCGCTGACGTCTTGTCGTTAGAATCCTTCTTTTAATCTTTGTTGTAATAATATTTGTATATCTTTCATCCTACCTATCTCCTTAATTTCCATGACAACAAAATATTTATTTAGTGTGTTCTAGATTGTATTATTACCTTTTCATACTTATTTAATATTCTACATTTGTTTGTTTCTAGTGATCAAGCGTTTAATGATATTTGTATAATAACATAGATAGCCTTGCACCTCCTCGTGTTTGGTGATATGCTCTTCATTTTTATTAATCTGTAATGTTAAAATGCTGTCTTGTATACAACTCCCTTCATTGATTCTAAATCCTATCGATGTCTCCTACATAAAATGATATTAAGCAGATTTTATATTTCCTAAGAAACCAAAATATATTTTTTTGTTATATCTTTTATATTCTTTCCTCAACAGCATTTGGAAGTATTAACTTTCTGTTTTTTCCTTCCTCATGTTTTATAATTTTCATCAATCAAATTAGTAAAGAAATTGCTAAAAGTAACATCTGTTGTTTATTTTCCCTGTCAAAACCAAATTAATTCTGTGTGAAATTATGTTTACCTTCGGTATACCTGCAATGTGCGTTTAGTGTGAACCCATGTTTGATATCCAGATTTGCATGCTCTTCTTCTAACAGTGTGCCAGCGGTCAGTGATGCACAGCGTTGCATACTTCGGCTATGGAAGCAGACGACGGCCCTTAGTGGCATGCAACTGGCTGAACTTAGCAGGAACCAAATGTAACGTATGTCACCGCTAACATGAGCTAATACTAGCGTACCACACGCTACTTTGTATATAGCGTCTGTTTAAGTTTAATATGGGCTAACATTAAACAGATCCTCTGTTAATATGGGCTAACACTACAGTAGATCCTCTGTTAATATGGGCTAACACTGGAGTAGATCCCATGTTAATGCTTCGAAGCACCTGTCACTCTGTATAAATCAACTGTTATCACTAACCTTGACAATTCATTTATCATTCCATTATCTTTCAAAACCTAATTCACAGAACAGCCGCTACCATTTAAATGATTCGTACACCACATACACTTAGTGAATGATTCGTACACCACATACACTTAGTGACTGGTTCGTACACCACATACACTAAGTGAATGATTCGTACACCACATACACTTAGTGAATGACTCGTACACCACATACACTTAGTGACTGGTTCGTACACCACATACACTTAGTGAATGATTCGTACACCACATACATTTAGTGAATGATTCGTACACCACATACACTTAGTTAATGGTCTGTACACCACAAACACTTAGTGAATGATTCGTACACCACATACACTTAGTGAATGATTCGTACACCCCATACACTTAGTGAATTATTCATACACCAAATACACTTAGTGAATGATTCGTACACTACATACACTAAGCGAATGATTCGTACACCACATACACTAAGGGAATGATTCATACACCACATACACTTAGTGAATTATTCATACACCACATACACTTAGTGAATTATTCATACCCCACATACACTTAGTGAATGATTCGTACACTATATACACTAAGTGAATGATTCGTACACCACATACACTTAGTGAATGATTCGTACACTACATACACTAAGTGAATGATTCGTACACCACATACACTAAGTGAATGATTCATACACCACATACACTTAGTGAATGATTCGTATACACATACACTTAGTGAATGATTCGTACACTACATACGCTTAATGAATGATTCGTACACCACATACACCTAGTGAATGATTCGTACACCACATACGCTTGGTGAATGATTCGTACACCACATACATTTAGTGAATGATTCGTTGATTCGTACACTACATACACTAAGCGAATGATTCGTACACCACATACACTTAGGGAATGATTCGTACACTACATACGCTTAATGAATGATTCGTACACCACATACACGTAGTGAATGATTCGTACACCACATACATTTAGTGAATGATTCGAACACCACATACACTTAGTGAATGATGCGTATACCACATACATTTAGTGAATGATTCGTACACCACTTACACTGAGTGAATGATTCGTATACCACATCCACTTAGTGAATGATTCGTACATTACATACACTTAGTGAATGATTCGTATACACATACACTTAGTGAATGATTCGTATACACATACACTTAGTGAATGATTCGTATACCACATACATTTAGTGAATGATTCGAACACCACATACACTTAGTGAATGATGCGTATACCACATACATTTAGTGAATGATTCGAACACCACATACACTTAGTGAATGATGCGTATACCACATACATTTAGTGAATGATTCGAACACCACATACACTTAGTGAATGATTAGTACACCACATACACTAAGTGAATGATTCGTATACCACATACATTTAGTGAATGATTCGTACACCACATCCACTTAGTGAACTATTCGTACACCACATACACTTAGTGAATCATTCGTACACCACATACACTTAGTGAATTATTCATACACCACATACACTTAGTGAATGATGCGTATACCACATACATTTAGTGAATGATTCGTACACCACATACACTTAGTGAATGATTCGTACACTACATACGCTTAATGAATGATTCGTACACCACATACACTTAGTGAATGATTCGTACACTACATACGCTTAATGAATGATTCGTACACCACATACCCTTAGTGAATGATTCGTACACCACATACACTTAATGAATGATTCGTATACCACATACACTTAGTGAATGATTCGTATACCACATACACTTAGTGAATGATTCGTACACCACATAAACTTAGTGAATGATTCGTACACCAAATACACTTAGTGAATGATTCGTACACCACATACGCTTAGTGAATGATTCGTACACCACATACACTTAATGAATGATTCGTATACCACATACACTTAGTGAATGATTCGTACACCACAAACATTTAGTGAATGATTCGTACACCACATACACTTAGTAAATGTGTCGTACACCACATACACTTAGTGAATGATTCGTACCCCACATACACTTAGTTAATGGTCTGTACACCACAAACACTTAGTGAATGATTCGTACACCACATACACTTAATGAATGATTCGTACACCACGTACACTTAGTGAATGATTCGTACACCACATACATTTAGTGAATGATTCGTACGCCACATACACTTAGTGAATGGTTCCTACACCACATACACTTAGTGAATGATTCGTACACTACATACGCTTAGTGAATGATTCGTACACCACATACACTTAGTTAATGGTTTGTACACCACATACACTTAGTGAATGATTCGTACCCCACATACACTTAGTTAATGGTCTGTACACCACAAACACTTAGTGAATGATTCGTACACCACATACACCTAGTGAATGATTCGTACACCACATACACTTAATGAATGATTCGTACACCACGTACACTTAGTGAATAATTCGTACACCACATACACTTAGTAAATGGTTCGTAAACCACATACACTTAGTGAATGATTCGTACATCACATACACTTAGTGAATGATTCATATACCACATACACTTTAGTGAATGATTCGTACACCACATACACTTAATGAATGATTCGTATACCACATACACTTAGTGAATGATTCGTATACCACATACATTTAGTGAATGATTCGTACACCACATCCACTTAGTTAATGGTCTGTACACCACAAACACTTAGTGAATGATTCGTACACCACATACACCTAGTGAATGATTCGTACACCACATACACTTAGTGAGTGATTCGTACACCACATACACTTAGTAAATGGTTCGTACACCACATACACTTAGTGAATTATTCGTACACCAAATACACTTAGTGAATGATTCGTACACAACATACACTTAGTGAATGATTCGTACACCAAATACACTAAGTGAATGATTCGTATACCACATACACTTAGTGAATGATTCGTACACCAAATACACTAAGTGAATGATTCGTATACCACATACACTTAGTGAATGATTCGTACACCACAAACATTTAGTGAATGATTCGTACACCACATACACTTAGGGAATGATTCGTACACTACATACGCTTAATGAATGATTCGTACACCACATACCCTTAGTGAATGATTCGTACACCACATACACTTAGTAAATGGTCTGTACACCACATACACTTAGTGAATGATTCGTACACCAAATACACTAAGTGAATGATTCGTATACCACATACACTTAGCGAATGATTCGTACACCACATACACTTAGTGAATTATTCGTACATCACATACACTTAGTGAATGATTCATATACCACATACACTTTAGTGAATGATTCGTACACCACATACACTTAATGAATGATTCGTATACCACATACACTTAGTGAATGATTCGTACACCACATCCACTTAGTTAATGGTCTGTACACCACAAACACTTAGTGAATGATTCGTACACCACATACACTAAGTGAATGATTCGTACACCACATACACTTAGTGAGTGATTCGTACACCACATACACTTAGTAAATGGTCTGTACACCACATACACTTAGTGAATGATTCGTACACTACATACAATTAGTGAATGGTTCCTACACCACATACACTTAGTGAATGATTCGTACCCCACATAAACTTAGTGAATGATTCGTAAACCACATACACTTAGTGAATGATTCGTACACCACATACACTTAGTAAATGGTTCGTACACCACATACACTTAGTGAATGATTCGTACATCACATACACTTAGTGAATGATTCATATACCACATACACTTAGTGAATGGTTGTGTAAAATTAATTCCATGTCTGAGACAAATGTGATAATGACGTCATATTTCATTGCTTAACCAACATTGCAGATATTCATTTTGAAGGACATATTTGCAGGCTGCTTTGGATTTATCGAAATGGTTCATAACATACCGGTACCTTCATAATATACCGGTACCTCCATAACATACCGGTACCATACCGGTACCTCCATAACATACCGGTTCCTCCGTAACATACCGGTACCTACATAACATACCGGTACCTCCATAACATACCGGTACCTCCATAACAAACCGGTACCGCCATAACATACCGGTACCTTATCAACAAACCGGTACCTCTATAACATACCGGTACCTCCATAACATACCCGTACCTCAAAAACATACCTGTACCTCCATAACATACCGGTAACTCCATAACATGCCCGTACCTCCATAACATACCGGTACCTCCATAACATACCGGTACCTCCAGAACATACCGGTACCTCCATACCATACCGGTACCTCCATAACCTCCCGGTACCTCCATAACATACAGGTCCCTCCATAACATACCGGCAACTCCATAACATGCCCGTACCTCCATAACAGACCGGTCCCTCCATAACATACCTGTACCTCCATAACATCCCGGTACCTCCATAACATACCGGTCCCTCCATAACATACCGGTACCTCCATAACATACCGGTACCTCATTAACAAACCGGTACCTCCATAGCATACCGGTTCCTTCATGACATAACGGTACCTCCATAACATACCCGTACCTCCATAACATACCCGTACGTTCATAACATACCGGTACCTCACTTGCAGCATCCCTATGTGTCAGAGTAATTCCACATGATACAGGGTTAGGGTTAGGGTTAGGGTTATATATTATGTATATCATTATCATTAGTAGTTTCCATTACAGCTTAAGGAGGTCACTTTATATTTTATTTTGACATTTCACACTCAACAACTAATTTATATAATCGGTTTTATGCATGTTTAATAATATATGATGATAAATTAACATTACCTTGTGTAACATATCAAGTGTAAATTGCATTTGTGATATCACTACCACTATCGTTTTTCATTTCATCACATGATTTTGACAATTTTTCAAAGCAATATCACCGTGTTCTGACACTTATAAGATCACCTCATAAATTCGCGATTAAAAGCAAAACTGTTCAGCTTTGTTTTTTATTCAGAAATAAATTTGTACAAAATTAATATTTTAACTAATCTAATCTCAAAATTGTTTTAATGTCATCTAACGTTTTCACGTATGCACTTTATTGCGCTTGGAGTGTGTAAAGCAATGTTAAGGAACTGTAATTGTAATACCAATTTATATATGCTGTAAAACCATTATCAATCCGAAACTTTCTAACCGGATAAAAAGATATGTTATGTATTCGCAGTTAAGCTTAATGTTATCCGTACAATTAAAATCCGTAAAAGAATCATGATAGTAGGGTTAGGGTTAGGGTTAGGATTATAAATCGTAAAAGGATTATGATAGTAGCATCACATTTGCTTTTGTCATTAATCAATACAATGTTGTTACATTGGTTTTGTACAAGGAAACAATGTACTCAGAAATAACATATTTTTTCGTACGCATATGACGTTGATTAATAGAACATTCTCGACCGTAAGGGTATAACGAGGAATCTTAACCCTTTGGTTGACGACATTCGTGATTATCGACCCCGAGGCTCGCTTCATGCAAGGGATTATGCATTCAAACATTTTAAACCGAGGGTTAAAATTTTCCTGACTTGCCATTACACTTTTGGATGTTTTCCTCCCATCCTTTCAATAATAGTAAACATCTTTTAATACAGATTTGTTTATGGTTTCTTCTGCCGAAAGGTGTTCGTGAGGTCATGTTATTGCCTTGTAATGTATAGCCGTTATATATTTATACACGATATATGGTATTTCTTAGGAGGTGACAGAGAAAACCAGATCTAACTGTACTGCGCATTTAAACTGCAACTTCCCACTGACGCCTGTATATAAATTGTATTAATATGATCAAATATTTTTTCTATACTCTTTAAAAAAAAAAAAAAAGCTGCGCGAAGCGGCGCCGGGGTTTGATCTGTAAACACTTTGTCCACTTCCGGTGCTTCTCCCATGCGTGAAAGCCTTCTGGGAAATTAAGGCCGCATACTTTCTTCAAAAATATGATAATAAACATTAAGGTATTTGTAATTATTACAAATTACTAGTGAAATATCATGAATTCTCCATTTCATAAAAACATATCATAATGCATTGAAGACTTATTTTATCTTCATATGTGAATACGTCACTTTTAATATGGTCTAATCTGAACGGTACATTATATTCTCTGCATAGATTTTCAGTTTCAAGTTAAGATGAAGCGACGGCAGAATAAATGGTTGTGTGTTCCATCTATGCAGCAAACATTATTGTTTTTACATAACTAAACTATTAATATCATCTTTGTCTGAAAAAACTTACCAGATAATATCAGGCAACGGCAAAATTGCAGTAAAAGCCCATTCACAATGACACTCTGTATTGTTGTCAAGCGTGATGTCATCAGAACTTGGCGCTATACGCTAAACATTCCCGCGCTTTTATGATGTGTCAATATTTGCGTAGCGTGACGTGAAAAAATGTAAGAAACAGAAAATTTCATGTTTTTTCTCTAATGTAAGAGACAGGATTTGTACGTAGCACATCTTTGTCACTACGTAAAGGGTTTCCAGCACTCGATATATTGACGTGATGGCTGGCTGCTGTAGCTCTCCAAATCTACGTTTAACACTTAAACACATAACTCAGTAAGCTTTCCTTTTCCTATTATTAGGATCGTCTAATAAAATCCTCTCAGTCAATATAAATAGATATGATATATAACCTTTCCGGATACTGTGAAACTGTGTGCACTTTACTTACTCCAATACATATATATCTAGAAAAATAGGACGAAACGAGAGATAACGCGGTTTTCGTTGTGATTGACATACACAAAGTCAACTCGAGGTCCCAGCTGACCATCGTGATTGACATACACAAAGCCAACTCAAGGTCCCAGCTGACCTTCGTGATTGACATACACAAAGCCAACTCAAGGTCCCAGCTGACCACCTAATTTGCATGAGATATGTAACTAGGAAATGGCAGCACTGTCATCCTGGCTAAGCACATTAGAAACAAAGTCTCTGCAAATGATTTATTGGTGCTGAATATAGTACAACATAACACAAACTAAACATTCTTACTGTCTCGAGAATGTGGCCTAAATATCTTCACGGTGACGTATGTACCCAGTAACACTGACATTCCCAAGCTTACAATAGATTCTACAGTACCGACCTTACAATAGATTCTACAGTACCGACCTTACAATAGATTCTACAGTACCGACCTTACAATAGATTCTACAGTACCGACCTTACAATAGATTCTACAGTACCGACCTTACAATAGATTCTACAGTACCGACCTTACAATAGATTCTACAGTACCGACCTTACAATAGATTCTACAGTACCGACCTTACAATAGATTCTACAGTACCGACCTTACAATAGATTCTACAGTACCGACCTTACAATAGATTCTACAGTACCGACCTTACAATAGATTCTACAGTACCGACCTTACAATAGATTCTACAGTACCGACCTTACAATAGATTCTACAGTACCGACCTTACAATAGATTCTACAGTACCGACCTTACAATAGATTCTACAGTACCGACCTTACAATAGATTCTACAGTACCGACCTTACAATAGATTCTACAGTACCGACCTTACAATAGATTCTACAGTACCGACCTTTACTGTTTTAGGGGACACATTATTATGATTCTGTAACTTACAATTGCCTGTAAGTAGGGTAATTTTACCAATATTTTTCCAAAAGCAAAACAGTTTGAATTTGTTTTGATGTACAATCATTCTTACTGAGCAAATCATTATAAGTATTTAAACACTTATTATACACAATTTACTTCATCTTTTTCTGTTTTTTCAAAAGCTTACTATTGCATTTGTGTAAGCGCTTTATACTGTGTTTGGAGACTGTTTCCTGTGGTTGTCATGCCAGAAACACGGCGTTTTGTAACCCTCCAACTTGTGCTGTGTGTTCCCTAATCAGCATTCTGTATACTATACTTTGTAATTTTCTCTGCAGTTAGGTTTTTGTATTTTACGTCTTCTCGAATGAGGGCGATTTAATCATGACATCGTGCATTAGTCAACAACATAACGGGCCTAGTAATTAACTGTGAAAGACAAACTTATCACTAGGCCAATTCCCGTTATACAGTAGTAGTATTGAGGAGTATTATACTAATTTTCACACGATCCTACTAAAAGATTGCCATAAATATGAATGATTTTATAAAAATAATAAAGTTGACGCATCTTTGTAGGTAATTCATTTAATAGGTACTCACATGATATGAATTGTGTCAGATCTGCTAGTAAATGTGTGTAAACCTTTAGAAGCTATACTGAAAAAGAATATACACCAACACGAACAAATAAACTAAGACTAGGCCAAACAGATACTCTAGATTCGAACCCTAAACATCAGTTCAAGTGGCCAGTATATTACGTTATAACATCCATATTTCAATAAATACATGACGAATCATAGGATTATAACAATAATATCCTAAATGTTCTAGTTAGTATTCCTTTCCGGACAATTATAGTCGCCATTAAAAGCATTATTGATATGAACTATGAACACTTCATTGGAATGTCCTTTCCCCATATGTTTTGTTGTCTGCTTTATTTCTATTGTTTTATGTTTGCCGAAACACTTGACTGTGTTATTTTGTGTTTAAGTTTTTGGTGAATACACATGTTTTAATCCTATTAGAATTAATTTTTATGGTCATTGTATATATTTAATAACATCATCTTAATTTATTTTGCAACAATTATTGCACACTTTTTTTTTTAACTTGGACACGCGCAGATAGTCTCCATTTGGGGAGGCAACCGGAGTACCCGGAGAAAACCCATAGTGTCGATAAGGCAAACCAAAAACCTGTTCACGTCCGATCGGAAACAGGAACCCCGGCTGTCTTGGTGAAAGGCGAGTGCGCTAACCACAGCGCCATCCGACCTCCCATTACTTTAACACATTGCTTACTGCCACGAAATGTCGAGATCACTGTTCTCCTTTTTCTGAACATTTCTTATCAGTCTCCTTCTATGTTTTGCTGAAGTCCTTAACAACCCAAAACTTTTCTATAAGATGGCGGCAGTATACCGACAACTCAACGTTTATGCAGTCACCGAGGTCCAAATTTTCAAATTGTATATCAAATTTAAAGGCCAAAACGTCATGCTTTTCCTGATCACTGCAAAGAAACGTACGTTCTGACCTAGTTTGTGATAAGTTAATGAGATGATAACAAGTTGCAAGCCTACTGCTTGTTTTGACATCGGTGTTTGCTTCCTTAGCCTACAATTAGAGCGGAACCTAATAGAACATCTGTGTTCGGACGTCATATCTGATTTGTATTTATTACCAGCTATTTTAAGAACCTGTCAGACAATATACAAAAATATAAAAAGAAAAAAACTTGGACGCTGAAGCGCCCTAATAACTACAAACAAAACCCGAATTATAACATTCAGTTGTACTGTCAGGAATTTGTGAAAGGTTGCCAAATGCAATACATTCCATGCTGGAATAGTGTTTTTTCCCAAGGCCTACTGTTTGATACGTGCTCAACACGTCACAGTCAAAGATGGCTGACGGTCTTGTATTCATGAAGTTCGTCTCATGCTTAAACTACGATTATGTGATCTTACCGAGTTCTATTATTATTATTGATGGATCATACAATTGCTGGTCCAGATATTCGCGTCTCTGTTTTAAAGTGGAAATTCATCTGTTATTGTTGCAAATTGGGCATGAGCTTGCACAGACGCTGACATTTCCATTGCATTCATTTCACTTGTAACGCTAACCATGCTGTCAATTTGATTGACTAAAATGTAGCTGACAGCTGTAAACATAAACATGCAATCGCTAATCCTTTTATTGAGAAGTAGATTCGTCCGGTAATCAAACAACGGGATGCTTCGATAATGGTACATTGTACAATATATATTTATACATGTCCTTTTTGAATTGGCGATGTGCTATTTTCGGGCTAAGATCAACTTTGCGTTAAAATGACGGTTCAAAATGATACATACCGTAATGTACACATGTGTAATTTAATAAGAATGTTTTACGAGCTTGTAAATGCATGAAAATAATACCACCGCAAAAAATACATGTCATACAGTACCACATTTCATATAGACTCTCTCGTTATATATAAAGTTATTTCTTTCAAATTAAATGCGCTATTCTTGCAGATTTGTATAACCATATGCTTTTGTAAAGCGTCCTGAACTTGAAACATTAGTCCATACTCATGCTGAAGATATTCATGTGGGAGATATTATCTTACAAGTAGACCTTTAGTTACGCTCGGATAGACAGACTGTCGAATTCCTACGGTAACGAATGCCCACATGTCATGGAAATAGGCAATCTGTCCAGGGCGGCTGGAGATCGAATTTTCCAGATTATTGATTAGGGAAATTCTCTTCTTGAAGACTTCAGACGTTAGTTTTTCACGGTGAAGGTCAGAAAAAAATTACATTTCAAAATAAGACATGGTTGTGTTTACTTTTTACACGTGCGACTAATCTTTAAACAGATTATTATTTGTTACCAATCAATGTACATGTGCAAAAGAAATGTGACAGGAATATCTTCTTTAAACAGTTTTTTCCACTATCTTAATATTCGTGTTCCACCTCAAATCAGCGAAAATAAATATTTAGCTTTATGTAATAAAGATGTTTGGAATTGTGATTGTAAGGCACTTGTTCGTCCCCAGCTGTTAACTTGTACACTGTAGCAGGGATTCATCCTGGCACAATGTTTATACAAACTAGTTTAGAAATAGATGATCTGTTATATCAACGTTCTCAACGGTTTATTCTCGTTTTTGCTGCATATCCACAGATTTTTTTAAAAACGTTAGACCTGGATTATTATTATATTTGCCCCAATACTACATATGTTTAGCGCGATATCGATAAAATGGCAATATGGGTAAGTGTATCATCTCCATATTCCTTGTGAGGATTTCAACGAAATATCACTGTATCTATTTGCGTATAAGTTCTAATATGAACCTATATTGTACAATATTCTGATAGTCATAGAATTGCTACAAATCACATGACAGTCACACAGCAAAAGACATATTTACGGTCATTCGTCAAAGGTCATGAGGTAATGTCACTTTTTTGTCACTATATTAAAGTGAGTAATCCCCCTTTGTATGTTACTTACTCTCCTGTGTCTGAAGTAACAATGCTAAAGATACGCATAATAAACAATGTTTCTAATTAGTGTATGCAATAGACTTACGCACATTAGCGATGAATGCACATGTTATTTGTGCTGTGGGCCTAATAGTTAATTACTGTTCCTTTGACTCTGTTGCTATGCATGCTTCTTTATCAATATAACGGTTTCCTTTATTTATCAAATTAACATACAGCATACTAATATGTCTTTGTATACGTTATTGACTCAGGTAGAACAAAGTATGCAGAACTTTACAAAGAGAACTTCATCAGCGAGCAAAAATCTGAAGGGAAACAATTAAAGTAGGGAAGAAGACACAAATATCCTTTCGTCCATGTCGGAAACAATCATGCTTTTATTCAATTGGCCTGTCGACCACTGCCTCCAATTATGATGAGGTTGTGTGGACGTCGTTCAAATGTAGAGGAACGTTTGTGATTGTGTTGTTGAACCTGTAACGGAATGGTACAGATACTAGCGATTTAGTACACCGTGGCCCGTGTTTCTATGAGAATATGCCAAATAAACCTTTACGATCAACGTACAGGTGATTGTAATTATACAACTGCATAATATATACAGTATGCTAAAACAATAAGTACACACGTACATCTGTTTCGTCCTCATTAGATTCATCGGTGAGGCTAGCGGCCAAAACGTTGGAAATCCAAATGATCTAAAATACGGGTATGATAGAAAGGAATGTTCGTTAAACCCTATAGGTCTCAGAAATAAGAAAAATCTTAGTTAATTTCAAATCAGTAATGAGTAAATAATGTATATAATGAACCGCGTAGCTACTCACAAATGACTGATATGAGACTTGTACACGTATTTATTTGCCTTAGATTGGACTTCATATCTACATTGTAAATGACGAATCTAATTAGGTTAATTATGTAACATAAAGTTGTGACAGGCATTGATTTCAATGTCATTGTATCTGCCTGTAGTAAAGTTGAACATAATTGCCTGTGCATTCCAGCACATCATTTGTTACATTGTAGTACCTGTGCATGTCAGCATATCATTTGTTACATTGTAGTACCTGTGTATGCCAGCACATCATTTGTTACATTGTAGTACCTGTGCATGCCAGCACATCATTTGTTACGTTGTAGTACCTGTGCACGCCAGCACATCATTTGTTACACTGTAGTACCTGTGCATGCCAGCAAATCATTTGTTACATTATTTTACCTGTGCATGCCAGCACATCATTTGTTACATTGTAGTACCTATGTATGTCAGCAAATCATTTGTTACACTATTTTACCTGTGCATGCCAGCACATCATCTGTTACATTGTAGTACCTGTGAATGTCAGCAAATCATTTGTTATATTGTAGTATATATGCATGCCAGCACATCATTTGTTATATTGTTGTACCTGTGCACGCCGGCACATCATTTGTTACATTGTTGTACTTGTGCACGCCAGCACACCATTTGTTACATTGTAGTACCTGCGTATGTCAGCAAATCATTTGTTATATTGTAGTATATATGCATGCCAGCACATCATTTGTTAGATTGTAATACCTGTGTATGTCAGGACATCATTTGTTACATTGTAATACCTGTGTATGTCAGCACATCCTTTGTTCCATTGTAGTCCCTGTGTATGTCAGCAAATCATTTGTTACACTGTAATACCTGTGTATGTCAGGACATCATTTGTTACATTGTAGTGCCTGTGTATGCCACCACATCATTTGTTACATTGTAGAGCACATGATTTGTTACATTGTAGTACCTATGTATGTCAGCACATCATTTGATACATTGTAGTACCTGTGTATTGTATGCTAGCACATCATTTGTTACATTGAAAAACCGGTGTATGTCAGCACATCATTTCATTTGTTACGTTGTAGTACCTGTGCATGCCAGCACCTCATTTGTTACGTTGTAGTACCTGTGCCCGCCAGCACATCATTTGTTACATTGTCGTACCTGTGCACGCCAGCACACCATTTGTTACATTGTAGTCCTTGTGTATGTCAGCAAATCATTTGTTATATTGTAGTACCTGTGCATGCCAGCAAACCATTTGTTACATTATTTTCCCTGTGCATGCCAGCACATCATCTGTTACATTGTAGTACCTGTGCATTCAAGCACATCATTTGTTACATTGTAATACATGTGTATGTCAGCACATCATTTGGTACATTGTAGTACCTGTGTATTGTATGCCAGCACATCATTTGTTAGATTGTAGTACCTGTGTATGCCAGCAAATCATTTGTTACACTATTTTACCTGTGCATGCCAGCACATCATTTGTTATATTGTAGTACCTGTGTATGCCATGTGTATGTCAGCACATCATTCGTTACATTGTAATACCTGTGTATGTCAGGACATCATTTGTTACATTGTAATACCTATGTATGTCAGCACATCATTTGATACATTGTAGTACCTGTGTATATCAGCACATCATTTGTTACATTTTAGAACCTGTGTATGCCAGCACATCATTTGTTATATTGTAGTATATATGCATGCCAGCACATCATTTGTTACGTATGTCAGCACATCATTTGTTACAGTGTAGTGCCTGTGCATGCCAGCACATCATTTGTTGCGTTGTAGTACCTGTGCACGCCAACACATCATTTGTTACATTGTATTACCTGTGTATGTCAGAACATCATTTGTTACATTATTGTACCTGTGTAAGTACCTGTGCATGTCAGCATATCATTTGTTACATTGTAGTTCCTGTGCATGCCAGCAAATCATCTGTTACATTGTAGTACCTGTGAATGTCAGCAAATCATTTGTTACACTATTTTACCTGTGCATGCCAGCACATCATCTGTTACATTGTAGTACCTGTGGATGTCAGCACATCATTTGTTAGATTGTAGTACCTGTGTATGCCATGTGTATGTCAGCACATCATTCGTTACATTGTAATACCTGTGTATGCCAGCACATCATTTGTTACATTTTAGAACCTGTGTATGCCAGCACATCATTTGTTACGTTGTAGTACCTCTGCACGCCAGCACATCATTTGTTACACTGTAGTACTTGTGCATGCAAGCAAATCATTTGTTACATTATTTTACCTGTGCATGCCAGCACATCATTTGTTGCGTTGTAGTACCTGTGCACGCCAGAACATCATTTGTTACACTGTAGTACTTGTGCATGCAAGCAAATCATTTGTTACATTATATTACCTGTGCATGCCAGCACATCATCTGTTACATTGTAGTACCTGTGCCTGCCAGCACATCATTTGTTACGTATGTCAGCACATCATTTGTTGCATTGTAGTACCTGTGTATGTCAGTACATCATTTGTTACGTTGTTGTACCTGTGCACGCCAACACATCATTTGTTACATTGTATTACCTTTGTAAGTCAGCACATCATTTGTTACATTTTAGAACCTGTGTATGCCAGCACATCATTTGTTACATTATAGTACCTGTGCACGCCAGCACACCATTTGTTACATTGCAGTACCTGTGTATGTCAGCACATCCTTTGTTCCATTGTAGTCCCTGTGTATGTCAGCACATCATTAGTGACATTGGTGGACCTGTGTATGTCAGCACATCCTTTGTTCCATTGTAGTCCCTGTGTATGTCAGCAAATCATTTGTTACATTCTTTTACCTGTGCATGCCAGCACATCATCTGTTACATTGTAGTACCTGTGGATGTCAGCACATCATTTGTTAGATTGTAATACCTGTGTATGTCAGGACATCATTTGTTACATTGTAATACATGTGTATGTCAGCACATCATTTCATTTGTTACGTTGTAGTACCTGTGCATTCCAGCACATCATTTGGTACATTGTTGTACCTGGGCACGCCAGCACATCATTTGTTGCATTATTGTACCTGTGTATGTGAGCCAATCATTTGTTACATTGTAGTACGTGTGTATGTCAGCACATCATTAGTGACATTGGTGGACCTGTGTATGTCAGCACATCCTTTGTTCCATTGTAGTCCCTGTGTATGTCAGCAAATCATTTGTTACATTATTGTATCTGTGCATGCCAGCAAATCATTTGTTACACTGTAATACCTGTGTATGTCAGCACATCATTTGTTACATTATTGTACCTGTGCATGCCAGCAAATCATTTGTTACATTGTAGTACCTGTGTATGTCAGCACATCATTTGTTACATTGTAGTACCTGTGTATGCCAGCACATCATTTGTTACATTGTAGTACCTGTGTATGTCAGCANCATCATTTGTTACATTGTAGTACCTGTGTATGCCAGCACATCATTTGTTACATTGTAGTACCTGTGTATGCCAGCACATCATTTGTTACATTGTAGTACCTGTGTATGCCAGCACATCATTTGTTACATTGTAGTACCTGTGTATGCCAGCACATCATTTGTTACATTGTAGTACCTGTGCATTCCAGCACATCATTTGTTACATTGTATTACCTGTGCATGTCAGCACATCATTTGTTACATTGTAGTACCTGTGCATGTCAGCACATCATTTTTTACATTGTATAACCTCTGCATGCCAGCACATCATTTGTTACATTGTAGTACCTCTGCATGCAAGCACATCAGTTGTTATATTGTAGTACCTGCGAGGCATGTTATGTTGATTAATTGGACCAACAGTTTACTTTAACTCCTGCCTGTAACAGCAGCCACATTCTGTGACCTGGTGTAGCGTTAATAATGTGTTACAACAACACGCAGGTAACCGTACCATTCTTGCTACTATCTACACGATTTCAACCCAAATATATGGAAAAAATAGTTTACTATCGACATTTTATATTTGTTCAATAAAATAACACGTCTTTAAATGACCTTAGCTGTGGATAGGAAATTAAACATAATAAAACCAAACCAATCAATAAAACAGAGTTGTTTCTTCAAATTTGTATTTAGCATACCATTTGACAAAAAAGCCCAGATTGATAAGACAAAGCCTTTCTGTAGATTTAATCTTTTCGCTGCAAAATGTAAGATGTTGGCCTTACCTTGATATTACCATAAAGATACGACGTAAATAAGCACATCTTTACAATTTCATAAATCGATAAAGAAGGTCAAAGTAAACATTTGATGTACAGTATCATATGGCCAATTCGTCAGTTGTCCTTCTGCACCTTACTGTCGGGATGGCCGACCTCACTGGACCTTTCCCGATCCGTAGGACTCTGTTACGAACGTATGCGACTGCGTTCACCAAGTGATACGACATTCCAGATTTTTGAGGATAGTAATCCGACTTTTTCACTTTTCGTGTCGTAGCGCTGTCTGATCTCGAGCCATATTTGGCACTGTGTGAACACCGCATAATGTGAAGATAATAAAAACCGTTATGTTATGTGTTCAATAAACATACTAAGAAATAGGGCTAAATGGGATAAGTACCTTTGTAACCTTAATACAAATGTAACGTGTACAGACTTACCACTGTTGGCTTCTACTCCTTTTCTAAAACTAGAATTACATGTAGACTGTGCTAGAGAAAATTCCAGCCACAAGGTTCCGGCCATCTTTGGGAACTAACAGTCCAACAACAGAGTCAGTCCACCACCTTGTAACTTGATTCAATCACCCCTGAAGACACATTTAAACTCTTCAAAATCAAAGGCTGGAATAGGTCATTATGAGAGTTTAGGGGTGAATGAGTTAAAAAGCACACTATAATTACGAAGTAAAAGACCACATGTTCATAATGTATAAAGTCGATACAAAAGTCCAAAATATTGATTTATAATTAAGCATTGAACTGTTTTTGTATGGTATATATGATCTATTTGAATGACACAGCTTTGCAAGCAAACAACATAATGCGCGCTACTTTTTCTCTGCCTCTTATGTTCTTTTTTGACTTATAATTTACAATTAAAAATGCCAGCCTTATCGACAGTCCACACAATTTCGTTCAATAGTTTGAACAGCGTATTGTCGCGTGCAAATTGGCAAACAAAGTAGTACTTTGAAATTTTAACAAACGCTTCAATTTTATTCCATAATTCAGTATAAATACAATTGCGTATGACATGTCTATAGGGTGATTTAAGTTTATCAATAGAACTCTGAGCTGAAAGTTAGATTTGAAATTGTTTCGATTTTTCCCCGGAACAAATTCGCGCATGGACAAATACAGTGAACACCGTAAATCCGACCTTGCCCTCCACGAGGGAGTTATTTTTGGAAGTTAATTCGAACTTTTCTCTTTGCTCATTTTGTGAAGATTCCAGGCGTGAATTTATTTGTTGATTGTATGGGAACCTGACAACAGTCGGTAGATTCTATAACATGCTCGTTATTTGACATGTCGTCAGAAACTGAGAAACTGTCCGTGGATGCAAGACGCGTGAAACTGATAGCGTTTGAAGTGAGTGATCTTGCGACGGAGCACAGGTTCAGGGTTCGTTACAAATGTCTGAAATGTTTATGTGTGCTGTGACTCATATCAGTAGGTCCGTTACATATGTGTCAGAAGGTCTATAGAATATGTGTATTTCAGACATTTGTAACGAACCCCTGTTGATCAGTGCAGTGTAACAGATGATATTTCTGATAAATTGCAAGAGCGTTAAAATTGTTTCCATTGCCGGCATTGGTGATTTCAACCGATGTGCATGTTGTACGATATTGCAGACCTTGGTCTTGTTTTCGTTGTAATAAAAGTGTTTTTTATTCTATTTTTTATTTTGCACATAAATTTACAATGACATTGTCAAATCTCACAATGCCCAGCGATATTTCTTTTATCTTGCATTGAGTGTCGAATTATGAATTTAATGACAGTCGTCATTTTTTCCATTTATTTTACTATTTTGTTTTTACTTTTCCATTTTTGTATGTAATGAGCTTTAATAATGTTCGTAAAAGAAAATGATATTTATTTGATGTCAAGAAATGAATTCCCAAAAATTTCATTTTAAGTCTAAGACCTTTATTTCTTATTGATAACCTTAAACAATGTATAATTTTTGTGAGATTTAAAAAAAAAAACAAAAAAACTTGATAAGTTTATATAAATAGTTAGATAATGCTCATTCCTACAATATTATACAGTAAAAGATTCGGCGTAATATTCGAGCTTTATGTCCGATTTGTTGCACACTGTCAGCCCATGTCCATTTGAAACAACATTCAGGAATAAAAAGTCGTACAGCGTTACAATACAGAAGTGGCTGTTAATTTTAGTACATGTCCATAATTCATGACATACTCTCCGTGGTAGATCAGATCTAATGCCACTGATATCGCTGCGTGCTTCAGCGTTTGTCAGTTTATACCGTAAAATCCAAGGACATACATGCACTTATTGGAGGGGCATATTGAAAGTGAATAACGTGAATCAATGATTACGTATACAATTGATGAAGTTAATTATACGCCTCGCTGAATCACATGCTATTTATACAGATTGGCATTTATTTGTCATTATTTTAACTGATTGTAATCTTTACCAATTACTCTTTCGTATGTAAATCTGGTTTTATGATAAGTGACTATTATTTAAATGAGATAATGTTTGTACAAATGTAGGTGACTAAGGACACGTTCATTCTCGTGCAATGTACACACACCACTGCCGGGCTGCGTTTATGCCACGACTTGCACTGTGTGTGAAGCCCTTATGGCATGCGTTCAGTTACAGCTAAGTCATTATCTGCCTAAAAGTATCTCAGCGAAACCAATTAGGAGATGAACCTTTTCAGCTTTACTTAAAAACGTATAAAGCGTTATGTGGAATCACAATGGCCTTTTCTGCGTACAATCCGTTTCTAACTGGAGACTATTCATAAAGAATATATTATAGGTAGTATACTTAGAAGAAACGTAAACATGTACATTAATTTCGTGAGACAGACAGACAGACAGACATTCTTTATTTCCTCCTTTAGGAGATTTCATATGTCAAAACAGTTTTACAAAATGTGTCTTAATTTATATATAAACATCGTTTTGAGAAGTAAATGTATTAAATAATGACGTATTGGACATTCATATAACAGCATTATATAATTCATGATACAAAATGTTCACTACAATATATATTCCTCATACATCTTTTACATATATACGTTTACACTTATATATACATCAATAGGTTAATTATAGAAAACTCTCCATCTCACATACCATTCCTTTGATATTTCCAGCCATATTTATCATTAGTGTTTCCCACTCTATATCAGTCAAGTATACATGTGAATGATCGCCAAGTAAAAAGCTGCACTGGTCTTCAATGCTTAGTTCTGAAAACTGTACATATGACAATACTTCTATAGCATTTACAACACCATCCATCATTTTATCACGGCTTAAGTATAAACCTGGACATTCTAATATAAAATGCAACACAATATCTTTACTTGTTTTCTCACATATCTTACATATAACCAATTCATTCTCACAAGATATTGAGTATTTAAATAACTCTACTAGATCCCATACATGTTGTTGAGAAATTTGTTTAGTGCTTAGTTGCAATATTGGATTTATTCCCGGATCACTATGGATAGCAGCATATCTCTTATGTTCATCACGTGTATTTAGTTTATCTGTCCACCTTATATAATAAAAATCATATATAAATCTATTAATGAAACGTTTCCAGCATAACATCGGTGGTACGAATATATTTAGAACATAGTCATTGATAAATGACTCTATATTAAATTTAACCATTATGTTATATATATCAGGCAGAAATCCTATTTGAGTAGTTGATGAACTACCATACATAAATTGGCATAGTCTAATAATAAAAAGGGTTTTCCATAAAAATTTTGGACCACCTAAACACAATTTGTTCCAAAATAATAGTTTCCTTCTCTCCACTTCGCTCCACATATCAAATGACCCTAAACACTGAGCAGTCACTACTGTGGAGGAAGTTTTAGGAAGACCAATACAACGTCTACATGCATATCTCTGTGTACGTTCCAACTCTTCTATAGCTTGCTTAGTATATGAATTCCAAAGCTCACAACCATACAACATACTTGAATATACAACACTTTTAATAATATTAAAACTTGATATTCGGAGGGATATCGTATCAAAAATATTTCTTAGATATTGAATATGAAGATCAATTAGAGGACCCGATTTCCGTTTGAAAATTTAAAATCCTTCAACAAAACCTCCACTTTTGTCTGACATCGAACTATTTCAAATTTGTCACAAGTGTCAAGCGTATACGAGAATCTCAGTCATGAATTGATCTATTCCTTGATCACGTGGTCATATCCAGGAAAGTCTTTCTAAAATAAGTGTCTTCTACAATGTATCAGGAAGGATGTGTTGTGGCAATGTACTACACATACAAATGTATCTAAGTTTTACTCTATACTCGAACAATGTACAAATTAAACGTGTCGCCACGTTTAAAGACTGACTGGTCCATTTGTCAAGTTATTACTGGACGAGCCATTCGTATTGTTACCTGCACAACGATCTGACAAAATTAAAACTCCATTTGTCGCGCGACTAGGGGACTTATTCATCAATTAAAGTATCCCACTTGAGATACATACAAAATAATTATATTGAAATTTTGTGGACTGGTATTGAGAGAGAGAGAGAGAGTGTTGGCTGTTCTGTTGGCATGTGGTGGGAACTATAGACATACATTTATAAGCAACTTTATAAAAGTTAAGAGCTGACTGATAAAGGGATTGTTAAATCCTTATTTCGTTTAAATGATATACGTACATGTACCTATGTATCTATGATATGTATCATTGATAGGGGATTTTATGTACTGGTGTTATAAAGTAGGGTTGTTGCAGAGGAGTTAGCTAGGAGGGTTTATAGAAGGATCTATAGGAAGGGACATTTCTAGAGGGGTTGTTGGTAGATGTATTACTATGCGTTCGAAGTTGTGTAGGTAGGGTTGTAGGGGAGGGTTCAGGTGGTTCAGATTTAAGTTACGGAGTTGTGTAGATAGGGTTGTAGGAGAGGTTCCAGGTGGTTCAGATTTAAGTTACGGAGTTGTGTAGGGAGGGTTGTAGGGGAGGGGTCAGGTGGTTCAGATTTAAGTTACGGAGTTGTGTAGATAGGGTTGTAGGAGAGGTTCCAGGTGGTTCAGATTTAAGTTACGGAGTTGTGTAGGCAGATTTATGTTACGGAGTTGTGGAGGTAGGGTTGTAGGAGAGGTTCCAGGTGGTTCAGATTTATTTTACGGAGTTGTGTAGGGAGGGTTGTAGAGGATGGGTCAGGTGGTTCAGATTTATGTTACGGAGTTGTGTAGGTAGGGTTGTAGAGGATGGTTCAGGTGGTTCAGATTTATGTTGCGGAGCTGTGTAGGCAAGGTTGTAGGGGAGGGTTCAGGTGGTTCAGATTTATGTTACGAAGTTGTGTAGGTAGGGTTGTAGGAGAGGGTTCAGGTGGTTCAGATTTATGTTACGGAGTTATGTAGGTAGGGTTGTAGGGGAGGGTTCAGGTGGTTCAGACTTATGTTACCGAGTTGTGTAGGTAGGGATGTAGGAGAGGGTCCAGGTGGTTCAGATTTATGTTACGGAGTTGTGTAGGTAGGGTTGTACAGGATCGTTCAGGTGGTTCAGATTTATGTTGCGGAGCTGTGTGGGCAAGGTTGTAGGGGAGGGTTCAGGTGGTTCAGATTTATGTTATAAGGTGTGTAGGTAGGGTTGTAGGGGAGGGTTCAGGTGGTTCAGACTTATGTTACCGAGTTGTGTAGGTAGGGTTGTAGGAGAGGGTCCAGGTGGTTCAGATTTATGTTACGGAGTTGTGTAGGTAGGGTTGTAGGGGAGGGTTCAGATGGCTCAGGTTTATGCTACGAAGTTGTGTAGGTAGGGTTGTAGGGGAGGGTTCAGTTGGTTCCGATTTATGTTACGAAGTTGTGTAGGTAGGGTGTAGAGGATGGTTCAGGTGGTTCAGATTTATGTTGCGGAGTTGTGTAGGCAAGGTTGTAGGGGAGGGTTCAGGTGGTTCAGATTTATGTAACGAAGTTGTGTAGGTAGGGTTGTAGAGAAGGGTTCAGGCGGTTCAGATTTATGTTACGGAGTTGTGTAGGTAGGGTTGTAGGGGAGGGGCCAGGTGGTTCAGATTTATGTTACGGAGTTGTGCAGGTAGGGTTGTAGGGGAGGGTCCAGGGGATTCAGATTTATGTTACGGAGTTGTGTAGGCAGGGTTGTATTGGAGGGTTCAGGTGGTTCAGATTTATGTTACGGAGTTGTGCAGGTAGGGTTGTAGGGGAGGGTCCAGGTGATTCAGATTTATGTTACGGAGTTGTGTAGGTAGGGTTGTATTGGAGGGTTCAGGTGGTTCAGATTTATGTTACGAAGTTGTGTGGGTAGGGTTGTAGAGGATGGTTCAGGTGGTTCAGATTTATGTTATGGAGTTGTGTAGGTAGGGTTGTAGGGGAGTGTCCAGGTGGTTCAGATTTATGTTACGGGGTTGTGTAGGGAGGGTTGTATGGGAGGGGTCAGGTGGTTCAGATTTATGTTACGAAGTTGTGAAGGTAGGGTTTTAGGGGAGGGTTCAAATGGTTCAGATTTATGTTACGGAGGTGGTTCAGATTTATGTTACGGAGTGATAGTTCAGGTGGTTCAGATTTATGTTACAGTTGTGTAGGTAGGGTTGTAGGAGAGGGTCCAGGTGGTTCAGATTTATGTTACGGGGTTGTGTAGGTAGGGTTGTATGGGAGGGTTCAGGTGGTTCAGATTTATTTATGTTATAAGGTGTGTAGGTAGGGTTGTAGGGGAGGGTTGCGGTGGTTCAGATTTATGTTACGGAGGTGGTTCAGATTTATGTTACGGAGGTGGTTCAGATTTATGTTACGGAGGTGGTTCAGATTTATGTTACGGAGGTGGTTCAGATTTATGTTACGGAGGTGGTTCAGATTTATGTTACGGAGGTGGTTCAGATTTATGTTACGGAGGTGGTTCAGATTTATGTTACGGAGTGATAGTTCAGGTGGTTCAGATTTATGTTATGGAGTTGTGTAGGTAGGGTTTCAGGGGAGGGTGCAGGTGGGTCAGATTTATGTTACGAAGTTGTGTAGGTCGGGTTTTAGGGGAGGGTTCAAATGGTTCAGATTTATGTTACGGGGTTGTGTAGGGAGGGTTGTATGGGAGGGGTCAGGTGGTTCAGATTTATGTTACGAAGGTGTGTAGGTAGGGTTTTAGGGGAGGGTTCAAGTGGTTCAGATTTATGTTACGGAGTTGTTCAGGTAGGGTTTTAGGGGATGGTTCATGTGGTTCAGATTTATGTTACGGAGTTGGGTAGGTAGGGTTGTAGGGGAGGGTTCGGGGGGTTCAAATTAATGTTACGGAGTTGTGCAGGCAGGGGTGTAGGGGATGGTTCAGGTGGTTCAGATTTATCTTACGGAGTTGTGTAGGTAGGGTTGTATTGGAGGGGTCAGGGGGTTCAGATTTATGTTACGGAGTTGTTCAGGTAGGGTTTTAGGGGATGGTTCATGTGGTTCAGATTTATGTTACGGAGTGATAGTTCAGGTGGTTCAGATTTATGTTACGAAGGTGTGTAGGTAGGGTTGTAGGTGAGGGTCCAGGCGGTTCAGATTTATGTTACGGAGTTGGGTAGGTAGGGTTGTAGGGGAGGGTTCCGGGGGTTCAGATTTATGTTACGGTGTTGTGCAGGAAGGGTTGTAGGGGGGGGGCCAGGTGATTCAGATTTATGTTACGGAGATGTGTAGGTAGGGTTGTAGGGGAGGGGTCAGGGGGTTCAGATTTATGTTACGGAGTTGTGTAGGAAGGGTTGTAGGGGAGGGTTCAGGTGGTTTAGATTTATGTTACGCAGTTGTGCAGGTAGGGTTTTAGGGGTTGGTTCATGTGGTTCAGATTTATGTTACGGAGTTGTGGAGGTAGGGTTGTAGGGGAGGGTTCCGGTGGATCAGATTTATGTTACGGAGTTGTGTGGGTAGGGTTGTAGAGGATGGGTCAGGTGGTTCAGATTTATGTTACGAAGTTGTGTAGGTAGGGTTTTAGGGGAGGGTTCAAATGGTTCAGATTTATGTTACGGAGTTGTGTAGGTAGGGTTGTAGGGGAGGGTTCAGGTGGTTCAAATTAATGTTACGGAGTTGTGCAGGTAGGGTTTTAGGGGATGGTTCAGGTGGTTCAGATTTATGTTACGGAGTTGTGTAGGTAGGGTTGTAGGGGAGGGTTCCGGTGGTTCAGATTTATGTTACGGAGTTGTGCAGGTAGGGTTGTAGAGGAGGGTTCAAATGGTTTCATAACTCAGATATTCAGACCCCTTGATAACCATGCCTACTTTTCATATGTTTTAGCATGCATAGCTACATTCTATAACCATTTATTTGACGTTTTCACTGCTGAATCAATTTATGAAGCTTTATTACATTTCTAAGAATAAAAAAAATTATGATAGCAAACAGCTTTTCATGTAATGGTTATTTAGGATATCCTTTTCTTTGTAAGCATATAGTGTATACACTATGTATGTGTTTGCTTTACACGTATAATGATGCTGTGATATGTTTTCATCTAGCTTGAATATATGGACAGATATAAGTACGGGTATGGGAGCACCATCGATCTCGTCCTTCTGACCGTACCGTATGTGATAGTGTATTCCCGTTTGGGGTAATTGTATGAGCACTGTCGTGCCTGCACGTGCTTCTGTCATAAGAGGTCAAGACCCTTTATTGCTCCTTGGCGGCAGGCAGCACCAGAAGAGTTATAAATGGAGTATAGGTTATATCTATATAGCGTGCCTACCGACAGGACAGGTATTGATTGGTAAAACCATTTACTTACATAAGTTATGTTGTTAAGGTGAATTAGTATGGAACAGCTTGGTTTGACCATATCCTATGGTGAAATGTAAGAAACTTATAGATCAAACCCCGGAACCTTATACAAGATCAATTTCTGCCAGGCCTGGTCGCCTATTATCATTTGATTATGTCGTTATCTAAGACACCATAAGACGTTTAGACAGTTTAATGGTGGCCACGGGTGCAGACATGCTTCTGGTCTGGCGGACCAGTATACAACATGGCTTATTATGTCCGATACGAACGAAAGCTTGCTTTTTGGCAACATCACATATCACCATGCACAACATGGCCGGTCTGCCTCAAGAGGGAGTTTGCAAATCCCTTTCTAGTACGTATATGTGATTTCGAAACGTTACCCTTTATAATGGAATATGTTAACGTTACATTAGAGACTCCGCCTGGCAGGAACTCTTTGGAACTCTCGCCTGGAACTCTCGCTTGGGATTGCAAACCAATTATTGGTATTGCTTCTCTGGGACCATTGCTAGAATTTCCATATGAAATATGCAAGGTATTGATCATAAAACTTACCTAAATATGTAAACTACGTTCTCGTTATTCTGTGGTCTGTAATGTTTAATGTCACCCCGGATCAGGTCAGGACGATGCTCTTGTTGAACTCACATCACGTATAATGCGTGCTGTTAATAGACAGCTAGTATTTTGGTACTTTAAATGAAGCCCTGTGCTAAACATAACTGGCACAGAAAACAATAAGACAATGCACAGGTCTATGTAAATTCGTAAGAGAGGCTATGGACTTTAGTAATAATGGTTAATTTGAACTAGGAACGGACACGACGTATACACATACATTGGATATTATATTCAATGTGCAAATACACGTGATCGGTAAGGTAATGGAATATATTGATGATGCCATTCAGTCTTCCTAATAAAGAATCTCGAATCTTACTAAATATATATATAATGTTCATTTCGACTAATTCCTCTTAATTTCTAGTTCTAGTTTTGACTGGAAAGGACGGCCGATTGGATGATTTGAATCCAATCTAATTGTATAAAATAAGATAGAAATTACTACGGCTGGCCATCAATGCAAGACGTATAACACACAAACGTTATGCCATACACATTGATTACGTCGGACGAATACAGCCAGTTGTTTACAAGTGTTGGGTTTTGTAGTTTGTTATTTCAGTTGTTTCAGTGGTTGCAGAACAGATTGATGCTTTTTACACTGGGATGTACCCTGCCTCGGAAAGGACTTAGGCGAGGGGTATATATATGGGGATATGTGCTACTTTACCTATACTTGTTCCGAAAGAAACATTCTGGGATATGAAAAAGGAATAAAATGAGTGTGACGTTTGAATTAGCAGCATTGTTTACCCAGAATGAAAGAAAATTCTTTCATTTAGGATTTGACACAATATTATTCATAAACTATGTTTGTGTATTTTGTGCGGTGTTTGGATTACACTGGTTTGTTACTATGCTATCAAAGTTATGTTAATGAATCTTTTACTTAAAATGCTCGAGTATTATTGCTTACATTTTTCAATGAAATACTTGTGATCAAGATGCCATTATAGAGGAGTTAGCTCCCTTAGCTTACCTCGGAAGGTTATTTCTATTGTTGAAACATTTAACATTTTTATCATCTCAGTCTGACGGTGAAACGACATCTCGTTTCTTCAATAGCTGTTACATTTCCAACAATTTCCCCTGATGCCATAAAACATTGAATAACGGAATTCACAGACAAATGCTCACATAAGAACCGTTACTATTCGATTTCTCTCTATATAAAAGCCGCAATGCAGATAGGACAAGCAAGGTTAGGGTGCTTTTTATTCAAAGATCGGTAAGCTTCAAAGTAAGAAACATGAATCTGACATATTAGACGTTAAAATGCATTATTCTCACTACTACCTAAATTTAAACTTCGATCTTCGCATTGTAGGTATTTTGTTTTCAATTTACTTTTTGTATTCTTCAGAGATATGAGAATTAAAATATGGGTTATGCTACAGGATGTCCACTAGCTTTAAGTGTATTTATATACGGTAAGTACGCCCCCAACCTCTGCCTCCGTCTGTGAACGTGAATGTTAGCTATAAATAATGCCGAATTCTCCCAGGCTGCTTCTTCTGGGATAACCCTGAGACAGCCGAGATAAATAATGGCCGGTTTCACCCAGTGACCCCACGTCATTGGAGGGTACCCATCGCTCGCACGTGGGTCTGTTTCTAGGACTTACAACATGCTTTCATGTATATACTGGAAACTATATCTACCATCGTACACGCTACTGTGACTTTGGGCTATACATACATGTGTATATTGCTTTGTTTGTCTCGTAACTTCTACATTAGTATAGAAATACTAGGTGGATTTGTTACCAAAATAATCAGTGTTTCTGTGGAAGTAAACACATTTGTACGCATGCACGTCTTTTAAACTTTTCAGTCTCTTTAGAAAATACCTGCGTAGAGACACATACTAAATTTTTAAATAATAAACAAATACAATGTAATAGATACAACTAAATTAAGGATATAACTGAATAATATTAACATGCATTTACATCCTCTTCTGGAAGTTTTTGTGCTTTCCTAGTACTCCTCAATAATGCTAGTTGCGCTCGTGTGCGTAGTGATATTTAAATGAAGTGTTTACAATTATCATTGCACGGAATATAGTTCTTTTAAAATTTAAGTTTTTTAAAGCGCAAATGTGCATTAACAATTTGTTTCTCCATGGAGCTTTTCATAAAAATCAATATTGAATATTGAATAACGGATATTCATGACATTAAATTGTGTAGTATGAACCGTTTATGTATTCAAAACGTGATCTGTTGGTGACCACTGTAGCCAGACATCTATATAGACCTCTCCATTTTCTCATTTATTAATCGTTTTGGCGTTGTCCCCTATAACCAGAGAGCTTTGGTCAGCCCGTGTTCAGAATGATGTTAACATTGAATTTCACGTTAAAATGGTTTTGGATTGTGAACAATTAGAGAGCAATTGGTATAACTCTTTAAAACGGCCCTACTATCTGTGTGTAATGTTTTATACAAAACCCTATATAAACATGTAACAAACACTTAACTCCTGCCAAAGAGGCTCTCATGAATATCCGAAAACAGCTGTTGTTTTCCTCGATTAAATTTAGCCTTGTTTGCATACCAATGACATTGAATCGGTTTGTTTTCTTCATGATGTGAGAGACTGTTTGCATTCTATGCTCAAAGTGTACGCGTGTGTTTACTGTTGGTTTGAGCTGTACGAGCCAGTGGTATAAGCCACACTGATGGGGGAACGGTTGACAGATGGCTATAGATGCAGCGTTGATATATAGGGCCGATATGTTTCTAAAAGTGCTCATAGTCCCTTACCATGTGATGTACCCCCCCCCNCACACACAATCTGTTGCCAGCAGCATGATATTTTTAGGTAACTACGCCTGAGTAGTCCATGTCTTTCTTAAGTTTAAAAGTTTAAAAACAAATTCACAACTTAAAATATCTGAACATTATATGTACATCTTTCTGTAAAAGAACTATTATTTTCAGGATCTTTTGTTTTTAAAATTTCCATCTTACTATTTACGCATTTTATTTGTACATAAACGTAATATTATGTCATGAAGTGTGTGAGACGATAAGGAGCTATTTAACACACTGTGGAAGCACTTTATATACAAGTATACAGATTTACAGCAAAATAATGACTTTTTTTTAATATATCTATTAATTTGCAACTCATTACCCATATATTTATACCTACGAACTGACAAAAACATCTTGAATTCGATTACGTCGTCATTTTGATAAAGCATGTACATTTGGTGGATGTTTGCTAACTATGCTGTATGCTAACTATGCGGTATGCTAACTATGCTGTATGCTAACTATACTGTATGCTAACTATACTGTATGCTAACTATGATGTATGCTAACTATACTGTATGCTAACTATGCTGTATGCTAACTATACTGTATGCTAACTATGATGTATGCTAAATATACTGTATGCTAACTATGCTGTGTGCTAACTATGCTGTATGTTAACTATGCCTTGTGATCCTTTGAGTTGGTTTAGGTACGGACCTACGCTCCATTACATTTTATTTTACTGTCTGCACATAACACGATTCGATGTTTAGCTTCCAGCAGGGACCAATCAAAACGTGCAAGCAACTGGCGATTAGTTGTACATTTTTATCTGGTTACTTTGGTTATCTCCCTTCCATCGTGTTGCTGCCATAATCACGAGGTAGAGTCCCAGCACTCGAAGTTCTATGTTTGGACATTTTTATATTTTACAGTTCCTTGTCGAATGTATTTTTTTCTCCACAAAAACTACTCCGCCATGGGTAAGCGATCCCTGGACACCTTGATAACAAAACAGAGAACTCATGAACTGTACTACCTGTCGTAATATTTGTTACACCCTAACTGCAAAGTATTAGGAGAAAACATGTCAAGGTGTTCTAACTCGTTTAAACGTTAACAAGGGAGGAAAGACATTGTTAAATAACACATGATATTTGTTTTATAAGGCGTTCTGTTTATTTATTTTAGTATTTATTTATCTATTTATTTTAAATCTAATATAGAAATTTGTCACAACAGATTAACACTGCTAGACACATAATCAATAGGTTCATTCCAAATTCACAAAATACGAGTATGCATTTATACAAAAGCCTTTCACACATATTTTCTGATTTACTACATGTAAGTTTAAGAAACAGTCGCGGAAAAAAACACCCATTTAGGCCGATCCAGATACATGTCAGTAGACTGGCAAATAAATCGTATGTGGTGTGTTGTAGTTTGTCAAGCACAATCTGATGATAAAAAAATATAATTACGAATCAGAATAGTATCAAAAAGGACAACTGTCGAATGCGACCGACTGACTGGAGCGCAGCCCTTGTGGTGGGGTGTGCACGAAGGGAGAGAAGCAGTGTACAAACGTTAATGTATATTGTTTTACATTGGAAGTTTTCCTTCTGATGTTGGAGCTCTGTGGTATCTGTTGGGACGTGTTGCCAACACATGCGTTTTATCGCCGACTTTGAACCGTTCTGTAATTTGTCATTGCCTGTTTTGCTTGGTAACCGTTGATAGTTTTGTTTTCCCAAGGGCTTGCTTTGAATGGTCGTTTAATTGTTCATTGCTGGTTGTCGTAGCTGAAGTTCATGTTTGTGTTAAGATCGATGATTTTGACACAAACAACGATACCATATCAATAAATAAATCACATTTTATCACCATTAATGTTACGATCTGTTAAACAAACACAATGCAGGGACGATCGCGCTTAGAGTTAAAGAGAACAAGTTTTTTATTGATCGTTTAGAAACTATGTTTGCTTTAAAACGAATTTAAAATATAACACTATCGAACTAATTAGCCAGAAACTTAAAGAATGTTTTACATTAATGTAAATGTGAAGTAGTCTGTATTTGTTCAATTTCCTTGGTAATCAAAATTAAAGAACATTCAACCGAAACAAAACAAAAACAAACACAACCACACACATGAGAAAGTTTGTTGCAAATAAAAAGGATTCCTTACTGATTTTCTGTTTCACAGTAAAATAAATTCCAGATCACGTGTTTATTTCACTTCATCAATCTTGTATAACTTTGTAGCATATCCCTGAGTTCCTGGTCACTCTAAAAACAAAGGTAACAGCGGCTGCTGAGGTTGTTTCTTTTACTAGTAGTACGAGTCCCAAACGTATCGTATCTTGCAGAGCCTGCGCACTCAGCATTACAGTTTATTCAAGACATTTGTCATGCAGTGTCTCGGTTTCATTTCACGAGCAGTCTTATGTCCTAGCTGAAGATATAATACTACAGCCAGTGGTTATGCTGTGCCAGTTTAGTGTCTCGGTTTCATTTCACGAGCAGTCTTATGTCCTAGCTGAAGATATAATACTACAGCCAGTGGTTATGCTGCGCCAGTTTAATGTGGACGAATTTGAAAACTTCTCGATATGTCTATGCGCGCGTGTACCCTCGTTCTACGGAATTAATTTCACCAGCATCTGTCAGACACGTTATATTGCGGAGGAGGTGTTGGTAGAGCGTCGGAAGTGTCACTCGCATGTATAATTGTTCAATATGTAATTATATTGTATTACCAAAAATAAAATGTGCTGTAACATTACCGACGCGACAATATTGAGAATAAACTTACTCATCAATATATTAAGGACACAACCCGTCTTCACTTGTTGGAGATCCTCTATATCTTAATGTGTGTTTAATGTCTTAAAGAGTTCGTTTGACTGGGGATTGGATATGTCGGTTATTTCAATCGCGTGTATTTGTTTATCTTGGTGGTGCAAAGCCAGAATAAAAATCAGTTACCTCCCCTATCTGATACAAAGACTGGAGTCAACAAAAAGTGTTGCTTGTTCCAATTTCACTTCTCTTGTCGTAACTTCAATAATCAAGGACGTTTTGGAGATTGTGAATTATCGAGAAATCGACACCAATTGTAAATTGCATTATATGAATATTCATGCAACAAAGAAGCAATTTTCTGGATAAAATCTTAAGATGAATGACCTGATCCTATTTTTGAAGATCAGGTTTCAAATAATTCTAAAGTCCCGTTGTCAAAATAGTCGACGAGGGTCCTGATTTATACGTAAAAAGATGCACAAAACGCAAAATGTAAATTTGTCTCTTCGAATTTCTTAACGTTTTTTGTTACAACAGCATTTTTCCTTGGTTTTAATCACGAAAAACACGCAATAGAGGTATTCACAATCTCAGTTTGAAAGTCCAGAGAATGGGATTGGAATGCATGAGCAAATCAAGAAAGCATGCGATCCTTGAAATTAGTTCTGTTTCTATCATTTCACTACGTTTTTACTAGGCCAAACATTCAATCTGTTGGTATCTCGACACTTTCGACTACAAAATATCTGAGATAACGAGGTTTAGAGAAAGAAACGGGTCTGATAACACATGGATTATTTGTAGATTTTTCTTAACAGAAAGGGGGCAAAATGGTATATTGTATCATGTGATCTTATTCCCGCTGTCAATAAACGGGAAATGTATAAGTCCTTTTTGAGAGAGGTATTTCGTCAAAATCACCTGTTGCGATGCATTTTTAAGAATCATGGTTATTCTAGATTTGAATGGTTTGAAAATAGAAACAAAACAAACAAAAGGGGAGGGGTCAAACTCCGGTCAAACTCCGGTCTTTTGCATTGCAAAGACTTCACTTACCTTTATAGCATCAACGTAGGTGTCCAATTTATAGGCCGCGAACCGTACATTGAAGGGACAACATGAGACGGGAGTACCTCCGGCCCAGAAAACCTCCTTTTGTTATACATTTTATAAATTGTGTATAACAAAACAGATTGGAGCGTCTCTTAACCATTTTATTTGGTGCAGTTCCTACCTTTTACCTTAACTGATGATTACAACCTTAATTCGTTACCATATTGATGGGAAAAGTTATGGAATGTCGCCCTTTTTTTATCCAACATTGGATACCTGGCTAAATTCAAGAAGGATATAAAGACCCACTTTTTTACGTCTGCATTTTAGATTTTATTCACGTAGATGGCATGTACAAACCACCCTAATAGGTTTATATGAATATGGAGATAAAGGTCTTGTTATAGAATGTAAAATGCTAAGTTGTATGCCTCTTTTCCATTTTTCCAGCCCATGTGGTACAAACTACTATTTTGTTGTGCTTACATATGTGCATGTTGTGAACAGCGCTCCGGAACAGACATTGTCAAAACACATTTCCCTCCATTGTACGTCACCTAACACCTCTTTACTGTACGTGTTTTTGTCCCTGGTATACATCGATTCAGTTTCGCCTGTCTTTCTGTATGTTAAAAGGGCATTAACGTCAAGGTTAGCGATTTACTTGGGCTGAAAAGTCCGTATTTTACATGTATTGCCGTCATAACTTTTCTGTGGTAAGAGTGCATTTCCTTTAAGTATTCTTCAATTCGGTACACCTTATACGATAAAGTCAGTAGAATAAATGACTATAGGATGTTCCCAGTTCTAAAACACCACTACATCATTGTTTTGTATGCTGTTTTATCACGAACGATATGTCTATCGGACGTATCCTAAGCCAGTAACACATGCGCTGTACCTGTAAGTGTGACGATACTTTATTTGTCAGCCAAAAACTCTGAATCATCGAAAAGTCTCGATATAGTTCAAGCGATATTGTACATAACTGGGCTAGTATCGTAAATCTTTCATATTCAAAAAAACTTCAGACTCAAAACGAAAATTGTATAAATCGGGATATACAATTATCTAAAAAATGATGAGACATAAAATACAAAATTGTTTGTAGTTTTTCAGATTTTTGTCCTTTTGTTTCAAAACACTATCAACGAGTCACTTGAAATTCGGACCAACAACAAGACGATCACCTCAACCATGTAACATTTACACCTACTCAAACGATAGTACTGTTTCCCATACTTAAGGATGAATATCATAACCAGACCAGATCAGGCAGAAAGAGATATAACTGAGGCAATGTGAGAAGTGCTCACGAGATCATTAAAAACCCCTTACGAACTTTCTTTTGAAGTCATCAATTAGTGAGATTTTCATCGGCATATGCGTTTCCGTAGATGAACCATGAGCTGGTACAGATATTTGAGAATCATTTCTTTCATAGCAAGCTTGTCCAGAGAAACATGCTGATTGCCTTGTAATTACATTTTCTCAAGCTCATGTTAGCGGAAAAAAAAGTTTTTATTAAATGATTTCTTTGTTAAAAGGTGACACTTCTATATAACATATATTTCACATTTCGGTGGAATGATATATTGATAAGTCTCCTAACCGACAAATCTTCTAAAATGTTCACTTCTTGAAATAATCCCGGAACGATGCAAACAACAACACAAATTACCTTAAAAGTGACTTATAGCAACGAAAGACATATCAAGGCCTGCTGGAGAGCGACCGGCTTGCTAGACGGGATCTTCTCGTGATTGGATAGAGCAGGCCGTGCATCGTGTAAATTGTATTCAGTAACCCTATTTCCGCAACGCGTTTGATGAATTAAAAATCCAAATATAAATCTCATTGATATATTAATTATCCATGACGTTTCCAATTCAGGTTTAGTCATTAAAATCTGTCTCGAAATATCAGGAACACATTGAAAAGTTCTTATAACTTGAAGCGAGATCTGGCGTCGTTCTACCATTTATGTCGGGATGGGGAGGGGAGGGGACTGGTGGGCCGGGTCGTGGACTCCTGTTCAAAGTATACAGAGGGCGATGGGGACTGGTGGGCCGGGTCGTGGACTCCTGTTCAAAGTATACAGAGGGCGATGGGGACTGGTGGGCCGGGTCGTGGACTCCTGTTCAAAGTATACAGAGGGCGATGGGGACTGGTGGGCCGGGTCGTGGACTCCTGTTCAAAGTATACAGAGGGCGATGGGGACTGGTGGGCCGGGTCGTGGACTCCTGTTCAAAGTATACAGAGGGCGATGGGGACTGGTGGGCCGGGTCGTGGACTCCTGTTCAAAGTATACAGAGGGCGATGGGGACTGGTGGGCCGGGTCGTGGACTCCTGTTCAAAGTATACAGAGGGCGATGGGGACTGGTGGGCCGGGTCGTGGACTCCTGTTCAAAGTATACAGAGGGCGATGGGGACTGGTGGGCCGGGTCGTGGACTCCTGTTCAAAGTATACAGAGGGCGATGGGGACTGGTGGGCCGGGTCGTGGACTCCTGTTCAAAGTATACAGAGGGCGATGGGGACTGGTGGGCCGGGTCGTGGACTCCTGTTCAAAGTATACAGAGGGCGATGGGGACTGGTGGGCCGGGTCGTGGACTCCTGTTCAAAGTATACAGAGGGCGATGGGGACTGGTGGGCCGGGTCGTGGACTCCTGTTCAAAGTATACAGAGGGCGATGGGGACTGGTGGGCCGGGTCGTGGACTCCTGTTCAAAGTATACAGAGGGCGATGGGGACTGGTGGGCCGGGTCGTGGACTCCTGTTCAAAGTATACAGAGGGCGATGGGGACTGGTGGGCCGGGTCGTGGACTCCTGTTCAAAGTATACAGAGGGCGATGGGGACTGGTGGGCCGGGTCGTGGACTCCTGTTCAAAGTATACAGAGGGCGATGGGGACTGGTGGGCCGGGTCGTGGACTCCTGTTCAAAGTATACAGAGGGCGATGGGGACTGGTGGGCCGGGTCGTGGACTCCTGTTCAAAGTATACAGAGGGCGATGGGGACTGGTGGGCCGGGTCGTGGACTCCTGTTCAAAGTATACAGAGGGCGATGGGGACTGGTGGGCCGGGTCGTGGACTCCTGTTCAAAGTATACAGAGGGCGATGGGGACTGGTGGGCCGGGTCGTGGACTCCTGTTCAAAGTATACAGAGGGCGATGGGGACTGGTGGGCCGGGTCGTGGACTCCTGTTCAAAGTATACAGAGGGCGATGGGGACTGGTGGGCCGGGTCGTGGACTCCTGTTCAAAGTATACAGAGGGCGATGGGGACTGGTGGGCCGGGTCGTGGACTCCTGTTCAAAGTATACAGAGGGCGATGGGGACTGGTGGGCCGGGTCGTGGACTCCTGTTCAAAGTATACAGAGGGCGATGGGGACTGGTGGGCCGGGTCGTGGACTCCTGTTCAAAGTATACAGAGGGCGATGGGGACTGGTGGGCCGGGTCGTGGACTCCTGTTCAAAGTATACAGAGGGCGATGGGGACTGGTGGGCCGGGTCGTGGACTCCTGTTCAAAGTATACAGAGGGCGATGGGGACTGGTGGGCCGGGTCGTGGACTCCTGTTCAAAGTATACAGAGGGCGATGGGGACTGGTGGGCCGGGTCGTGGACTCCTGTTCAAAGTATACAGAGGGCGATGGGGACTGGTGGGCCGGGTCGTGGACTCCTGTTCAAAGTATACAGAGGGCGATGGGGACTGGTGGGCCGGGTCGTGGACTCCTGTTCAAAGTATACAGAGGGCGATGGGGACTGGTGGGCCGGGTCGTGGACTCCTGTTCAAAGTATACAGAGCGCGGTGGGGACTGTCTCCATGCAAGAATAAACAGTTGAATAAGATCCGTTCTAGATTCCCGTTAGGATTATAGTTTTTCGACCCTATGATATTGCGTCTTTTCTGTTACATGTAGTGTCAAATATCGAGGAAACTGTCTTATTGCTTATAACTTCCCTAACGTTGATCCCAAGTTCATATAAAAGAATCACATTCGCGCCCCGTCTGAGACGCTGACATCTCTAAACAGACAGTGCATTCAATATCTATACAACGATATCCGCTATAGCCTCAAACCATAATTGCATGAATAAATCAACCGTCTCGAAATGTTGGTTGCAACATTTTTTATGACTTTATTTGTCCGATTTGATGAATAAGATCGAGTCGGATTTGCAAAAAGATCATAGTGTCATAATTTTAAATCAATAGAAAATAGAAAGGATATGTATATGAGCAATATGAATGGCCATTAGATACCGTATAGTCGGTCAAATGAAATGAGACGAGATTACACCATGTCCAACTGGCTGTAACGTATCAGGCGCATGCTAAAGTCACCACCCTTCTTTATCTCCTCTGCCAGAACACCAACATTTGCATTTTTATCGCATTTATGAGATTTGTTTGTTTCTTAAAACCAAGAAGGGAACGATTCTTTTGCAATATATATTGGACAATATTTACAAAATAAAAAGGACACCAAAAAACACTCCGATCAAAGCAACACAGTTAACAAAGTTCGTTTTGGTTAGATTCAACTTGATATTTGTTACGTTACATTATAAACCTGTTAATTTCATACGTTATTTAGATTGAAAGATTTTGTGACAAATCATTGTTATTATTGAAAGTGATAGATCGTTACAGGAAATGTCACATGTCATGTACATAACAAAACAAAGAGTTATCGCGTGTCAGTGATACCCTTGTCAATTACAATGTATATAGGAGTTGAATGATGTTTTGGTCGGCATGCCGACATGGACAGTTGTAGCTTATAAACCTGTTACATGAAGCATGATTCCGTGTAGTTATATTAAATAAGCATGTAAGCGTCAGTAACGGAAGCTAACACAGTAATTCAAAAACCTAGGATGTCAGTTTCAGATTGTAAACATGATTTACATCTATTATTAAGGATAGACTTGTGGTTTTCGACAAGCAATATATTAAAATTACGGATGCGCAGTTTGGTTTTAGGAAAGGTTTGTCGACTATTTAAGAAATAATCAACATATAACGAGAGTGAAAAAATGTTGGTAAAAATATTTAACGAAGGCCGCTTCGGCCTGAGTTAATTATTTTACCAACATTTTCGAATCCCGAGTTATATATTCCACCATAATGCACGCACATAAGTTGATTATTTTTATTCTATCACGTCAAATGTAACTAATTGTAAAGTTTTGCTGTATTATAAAGCGACATGACCTAGATCATTCGATATGCAAATTAGACGCTGTTCTTTTGCGCGTGCAAGATTTATCACGTGATCGTGTTGCCCGGTTTAACTTGATCAATGTTGCGCCAACATTTCTCAGTGCGTAGGGTTGGGATTCCCGGATTGCGTTTACTTTTAAAACTATTATCATCGTACCGATATCAAGCAGATTTTCTTGGAAGTGCCAGTGATACAACATCATACGATAGGCCTGACATGAGTTGGCATATTTAGTTGGTTGCCATGACGTGATGGAAAGGCGCTGACCGGCTGATCATGACGCGACCTTCACCTTCACCGACTTCACCTGACAGCTGTGTTTTGTAACCACTGTTCAGACCGATGCTACTTTTTGGAACATTATTCTTAACACACGGTATGTACACTATAGGCGAATGCTCGACATCACTTTGATTTTTTAAAAGCAGACGACGTTTTGCAGACCAGAAACAACTGAACACGTGTGACGTCCGATACGATGTTTATTTCAATCAATCAAACATTGGCACGCTATCGCATCGTTCGTCAAAACATGAAATCAACGCTTGACAGTACATACACACACTGCACACATCGTGAAATGTACGGCACTACCCAGTGAAGTAAAAACAGAAGTAATTTACCATTTTGTCTTCAGATCTGTACATTTTAAATGTCAATAATTAATAAACCATTTTCACTGCACGGACCCACAAACTAAAGGTCTATAGATCCGTGTAATCTTTTGAATGACAGGCCTGTCAAATATTTTGATCCCGCCTGACAGTTATGCTATTTTTGTTAATTCATGATAAAATACGGGGAGGTATTTGGAACAGCATGCGTGTGCACTATTTCACGTGCATTGGTTATTGGCACGCGCATGGTATATCGTTCAATAATACACTCTTTTTAACCAATGAAAACCGTCGTTACATCACAGACGTGGTAGAATGATAAATAATGATAATAATAATATACAACATTTATAAAGTGCCCTGTATAATTTGTAAAATTACTCTAAAGTATGCGATATTTGCCTTACAAACTCTAATTAGTAAAACTTTGAAACAGGAGAAAAGATTATATTGTTGTTTTATTGATTACACAAAGGCATTTGATTTTATTAATCGCCAAAACTTAGGGTTCAAATTGGTAAAGTTAGAAATTGATGGGAAGTTGTTAAAAATAATTAGATTGTTGTATAGTTGTGTGAAATGTTGCGTAAAACATAATTGCTCATTATCGGACTTTTTTCAATTATGAAAATGGATTGTTTCAAGGGGAATTGTATCACCTCTACTATCACCTTGTAGTAATTGATTATTAAATGCAATTTCTGACTGACAGTTGTCCATCGATAGAAATACAAATGATGAATATGTTTTTACTTATGTACACCGACGATATGGTAATTATTTCAAAAACGCCAGAGGGCTTACAACCCATGTTAAAGTCTTAAGAATCTTATACTGAGAAACGGAGTCGTACTGTCAACATTATAAATATGTGGTGGAACATATTCAAAAAAGGAATCAAATGACTATAATGGTCTATACATCAAATTTGACATAAGAACATCTTCCGGAATTTGTTGAATCACACATTTTTCTTCTTTTTAAAAAAAACACCTTTCAATCATCGTAGTCTCGTTCAACCTGACACTTGACCACTTTGTCGGCGTAGCTTGCTCAGACAACAAGATTCTGGTTGAACGAAACTAGTATTATCGCGGAACGTTTTATTACAAAATAAGTCGGAATAACCCGTAATTTTTAAAGGAATATATCAGGATTTTCCGTTAAAGTACATCACAGAGCATGCCGGGATTTTCCGTTAAAGGATATCACAGACCATGTCGGGATTGTTCGTTAAAGGAAATCACAGAACAAGTCGGGATTGTCCGTTAAAGGGTATCACAGAACATGTCGGGATCGTTCGTTAAAGGAAATCACAGAGCATGTCGGGATTGGCCGTTAAAGGATATCACAGAAAATGTCGGGATTGTCCGTTAAAGTATATCACAGAACATGTCGGGACTGTCCGTTAAAGGATATCACACAACATGTCGGTATTGTCCGGTAAAGGATATCACAGAACATGTGGGGATTGTCCGTTAAAGGATATGACAGAACATGTCGGGATTGTCCCTTAAAGGATATCACAGAAAATGTCGGGATTGTCCGTTAAAGAATATCACAGAACATGTCGGGATCGTTCGTTAAAGGAAATCACAGAGCATGTCGGGATTGGCCGTTAAAGGATATCACAGAACATGCCGGGATTGTCCGTTAAAGGATATAACAGAACATGTCGGGATTGTCCGTTTAAGAATATCACACAACATGTCGGGATTGTCCGATAAAGGATATCACAGAACATGCCGGTATTGTCCGTTTAAGGATATCACAGTACATGTCGGTATTGTCCGTTAAAGGATATCAAAGAACATGTCGGGATTGTCCGTTAAAGTATATCACAGAACATGTCGGGATTGTACGTTAAAGGATAACACAGAACATGTCGGGATTGTACGTTAAAGGATATCACAGAATATGTCGGGATTGTCCGTTAAAGAATATCACAGAACATGTCGGGACTGTCCGTTAAAGGATATCACAGACCATGTCGGGATTGTCCGTTAAAGGAAATCACAGAAAATGTCGGGATTGTCCGTTAAAGAATATCACACAACATGTCGGTATTTTGCGTTAAAGGATATCACAGAATATGTCGGGATTGTCCGTTAAAGAATATCACAGAACATGTCGGGATGTTCGTTAAAGGAAATCACAGAACACGTCGGGATTGTCCGTTAAAGGCTATCAAAGAACATGTCGGGATTGTCCGTCAAAGGATATCACAGAACATGTAGGGATTGTCCGTTAAAGGATATGACAGAACATGTGGGGATTGTCCGTTAAAGGATATCGCAGACCATGTCGGGATTGTCCGTTAAAGGGTATCACAGAACATGTCGGGATTGCCCGTTAAAGGATATCATAGAACATGTCGGGATTGTCCGTCAAAGGATATCACAGAACATGTAGGGATTGTCCGTTAAAGGATATCATAGAACATGTCGGGATTGTCCGTTTAAGGATATCACACAACATGTCGGTATTTTGCGTTAAAGGATATCACAGAACCTGTCGGGATTGTCCGTTAAAGAATATCACAGAACATGTCGGTATTGTCCGTTTTAGGATATCACAGAACATGTCGTGATTGTCCTTTAAAGAATATCACACAACATGTCGGGATTGTCCGATAAAGGATATCACAGAACATGTCCGGATTGTCCGTTAAAGTACATCACAGAACATGTCGGGATTGTCCCTTAAAGGATATCACAGAAAATGTCGGGATTGTCCGTTAAAGTATATCACAGAACATGTCGGGATTGTCCGTTAAAGGATATCACAGAACATGTCGGGATTGTCCATTTCAGGATATCACGGAACATGTTAGAATTCTCGGAAATTCTTCATGAAACATGACTGCCGTGAGATGTTGTAATTATATTCGGTCACGTGGCCGGCGTCCTACCACTAGACTACCGTGCCTCCTGAATTAAATAAATAATTAAATAAACATATATCTGGATTACATTAATAGTGACATTCGCCTGTAGATTAATCTTTATATCCTAATCTGACAATGACAGGAAAGAAGATTACCAGTTTCTCTATAACGAACTCTCCACGCCCCTTAATGCCATCAATCTCGTGGTGCCGGACATACATCCTGTCCACCACGAACCATGAGACATCCTTACATACTACCTAGACATCCTTACATGCTACCTAGACATCCTTACATAATACCTAGACATCCTTACATGCTACCTAGACATCCTTACATGCTACCTAGACATCCTTACATACTACCTAGACATCCTTACATGCTACCTAGACATCTTTACATGCTACCTAGACATCCTTACATGCTACCTAGACATCCTTACATGCTACCAAGACATCCTTACATGCTACCTAGACATCCTTACATGCTACCTAGACATCCTTACATGCTACCTAGACATCCTTACATGCTACCTAGACATCCTTACATGCTACCTAGACATCCTTACATGCTACCTAGACATCCTTACATGCTACCTAGACATCCTTACATGCTACCTAGACATCCTTACATGCTACCTAGACATCCTTACATGCTACCTAGACATCCTTACATGCTACCTAGACATCCTTACATGCTACCTAGACATCCTTACATGCTACCTAGACATCCTTACATGCTACCTAGACATCCTTACATGCTACCTAGACATCCTTACATGCTACCTAGACATCCTTACATGCTACCTAGACATCCTTACATGCTACCTAGACATCCTTACATGCTACCTAGACATCCTTACATGCTACCTAGACATCCTTACATGCTACTAGACATCCTTACATGATATCTAGAAATCCTTACATGCTACCTAGACATCCTTACATGCTACTAGACATCCTTCCATGATATCTAGAAATCCTTACATGCTACCTAGACACCCTTACATGCTACTAGACATCCTTACATGATACCTAGAAATCCTTACATGCTACCTAGAAATCCTTACATGCTACTAGACATCCTTACATGATACCTAGACATCCTTACATGATACATAGACATCCTTACATGCTACCTAGACATCCTTACATGATACCTAGACATCCTTACACGATACCTAGACATCCTTACACACTACCTAGACATCCTTACATGCTAACTAGACATCCTTACATGCTACCTAGACATCCTTACATGATACCTAGACATCCTTACATGATACCTAGACATCCTTACACACTACCTAGACATCCTTACATGCTACCTAGACATCCTTACATGATACCTAGACATCCTTACATGATACCTAGACATCCTTACATAATACCTAGACATCCAATTATGTTCCCAGTTCCCTCTGCTATGTATCCTAACATGTTTTCCGTCTTCTTGTTGAAGTCCCGAACATTGTTCAGATTCTGAAACCAGCAGTCATTCAAAACTTCAGAATTTTGATTGATTATGTATCTCTGTATAAGGAAAGTACAGCCGAAAGTCGCCATAGGAGGGTGCGTTATTGGGTGTAGTTCGTTATTATATTAGATCATCACATGAATACAATACATTTATATCTTGTGTAATTATTTATATTTTATTGAAGTTTTAGTCAAAATATGCACTAATTGTTATGTGTAGGAATGATTACAAGTTTTTAAATGACTGATAGATTTAGTATGAGCAAAAAACTCCCTAAAAACAAGAGAATACCAAAGCATAAACAAAACCGTTACTCGAACTCAAAATCGGTAAAATAAGAGTAAACTGATTTAGAATCAATCCATGGAGATGTACTGGGAGATTAACACCAAGGCCCATATTAACGAAACCGTTCTCATGCTCAAACAAGGATTATGTGCTCAAACCAACTTTCTTGTAAGTCAAACAACGTAAATCAACCGACATGGTAAAATAATCATTGTCAAAATGTGAAATATTATTAATTTTTCTCTCGATAAAGAAATTTGGCTTTAGCAAAGTTTGAGCGGGGGAAAGGTTCTCGTGAATACCGGCCCTTGCTATACCGGCCCTTGCTATCCGGAAGGGTAAGCGTCTTCTGCTTCATCGCAGACACATGCACTGTAAATCTAGGTCAAATCCGAATAGCGTCATGTCCTCACATCGAAAACTCAGGTATTGACAATAAAACAACCTGGCCATAATAACATCGACCTCCAAACCGAACAAAGACAATGCATGTTTTCCTCGAGATCTGCATCTCTAAATGTTAAGTTAATATTAACTGACCGATAATCTGTCCGTTAATTCTAGATGTAAAGTTAATATTGGTGTGATTTGTTCCAAATTACGAAATGGACTGGTCCGGTTATCCTGCCCGTCGTTGTCTTCGTCGTCATCATTGTCATCATCGTTGTCGTAGTCGTACTAGTAGTCCTTCTCCTCCTCCCCTTCGTCGTTCTCCTTCTCTTCCTCCTCCCCTTCGTCGTCGTCGTCGTCGTCGTCCTCCTCCTCCCCTTCGTCCTTCTCCTTCTCCTCCTCCTCCTCCTCCCCTTCTCCTCTTCCGATGACGAATTCGAATTCAACAACGACGTCAGTTTCTTCCCCTATCATGTAAATCTCATCATCGACGACCTCGACGTACCTCTCCTCCCACGTCGACGACCCAGACGACGACAGTTTATATCTTCCTCTATTCCTGTACCCTTACATCTTACCGGAGATAACCACGATCTTAACGTAGTCAGCGTTAACGTTATAGATCGAACGCCCCTTGGGTATCAGACTGGTGGAGTGTCACTTGTATATGGATCTGATGTGTTTCTTATTTTAATGAAATTGTGTTACCGTGAACAATGTTTCAACCTCCCTCCAGACAAATGGTGTTTGATATTTCTCCTTCAGTAATATGTATACTTCGATCATTTAAAACAAGAGATTAGTCTTCAGACAGCTATCCATTAGCAGCGGTGTCCGTGATGTTTTATTTGTTAAACCGAGCACCTTGTCAGACGTAAGGGCTTACAGTGGTTTCTCTGTTTACCTGCATACTGAATAATTCTGTTTACAATTACATCAGCGTCATTTTGTTTAAGGGATGATTATTCCATGCGACTACGTCAGGACATTTTTTATTTTATTTTGCTCTAATGAATTCTAAAGAAAACACGTTTTCAGACAATATGTTCAGAGATTCGCCTGTTCGCTGTCTGTCTGCTGTCTCGTTTTTCTCTGTCTATATCTCCTTCTATCACTTTTACTCTCAATTCTTTCTCTTATGTCTTTGTCTTGTTCTCTGTCTCTGTCTCTCGCTCTGTCTCTGTCTCAGTCTCTCGCTCTCTATGTTTGTCGGTCTTAGTCTGTTGCTGTCTCTATTTCTGATTTATCTAACCTATTGTTTCTGTCTTCTTGATCTGTATTTGACCCCTTATCATTATGTCTGTCGGGACTTGACTGCTCTATGTTTCTGGCATCTTTGCTCCTCTGTTGGTCTTTCTCTCTATCTCTGCCACTGTCTCTCTGTACTGTGTCCTTAGATCACCATCTCTACCACAAGCACTTAATCTAGTAACTCTGCTCTGTTTCTCTCTACATTAAGGAGAAAACTCATTTCCGCAAGTATTAAAAACTACTCGCGAGACTGTTTAACTCTTGATCACGCGATATTATTTACCTTTACCGCGAGATATGAAGATGTTGGCGTTCCACACTAACATCTGATCCGTTTTTAATCTGACCTTGTATCGACAATGTTTAAGGTGTCAAGTCACTAATTATAGACCATGCATCTGATATTAAATAAACGTTGAATCTGACAAATTGTTCCCTGTTGGTTTAGTGCTACCTTCCGTCAGCATACGTCTTTATGATGTGCAAAGATAATTTATGAATATTGATGCAATTATTTTCAAAGCTTTTCACGTGCAGCACTATCGACACAGCTGTGCCAAGCTTCTGTTTGCGGTGTCTGTCTAGCAAATTGATTAAATGCGATGGATGATGATCGAGTCCTTGTCCCGTCGGGTTACCAATCTAATGGTGGGCACGCTGTGTACATAGTGTGTACATAAACAATTTCCTATGTCTATTTCTGTCAATGAGATCATCCATATTCTTACTTCAAACCACCTAAGACAATGCACAATTAGTCACGTAAAGTTTTCAAATATCGACTTTCAATATTTTAAAACTTGATATAAACATATCTCCACTTTATGTAATTATTTTATAAATAATGAGTCAGATGGGGGGGGGGNAATATCTAAACTATTTATTTAAATGTATAATGATAAGGATTGTAAATGCATAAAATAAATGTTCGTGCATGTTATTTTTGTTATCTATTCATTAAATAAATGTATATTATTTTCCAATTTCATCATCAAAACATGCGTTGCAAATGAATACTGCAATATCAGAAATGATCAAAGTACACTAATACAGTTGATTTTCATGCCCCTGTGTTAATGGCTTGCGCAATATATTTTCGGAGCTTCGGTATTTGTAATTACAGAGTTGTGAAATGTGTAAATACAATCGTACAATAAATGACCTGTCCAATTTTACCTTCCCTACGTGGTGTCATTTAAATTAACATGTTACATCTCTCCCTACCAAAACCTGGATCGTTTTAGCCGCTTAATCCAAGTAAGTACATTTTTCGACCTACCTTTCGAACAGTGTTTTCATCTGTATCCTCGGATATACACACGTTAAATTACGCTATCACTTCATTTACTTTATTGTATGCACAAGACCGAGCCGACTCCTTTAGCCAGAAAAGCTCTTTTTTTCTGAAATTATTCAACTCCCTTTTGAATATTAATGAAACCTACACGAGTTCCTAAACAATTTGTTTACAAAACACATTACATTAAATTACATATATAGATGATGTACATATATAGATGTGCATATATAGATGATGTACATATATAGATGATGTACATATATAGATGTACATATAAGATGATGTACATATATAGATGCTGTACATATATAGATAATGTACATATATATAGATGTACATATATAGATGATGTACCTATATAGATGTACATATATAGATAATGTACATATATAGATGATGTGCATATATAGATTGACAGATATAGATGATGTACATATATAGATGCACATATATAGATGATGTACATATATAGTTGCTGTACATATATAGATAATGTACATATATATAGATGTACATATATAGATGATGTACCTATATAGATGTACATATATAGATAATGTACATATATAGATGATGTGCATATATAGATTGACAGATATAGATGATGTACATATATAGATGCACATATATAGATGATGTACATATATAGATGCTGCACATATATAGATGTACATATATAGATGTACATATATAGATGATGAACATATATAGATGTACATATATAGATGCTTTACATATATAGATGTACATATATAGATGTACATATATAGATGCTGTGCATATATAGATGTATATATATAGATCATGTACAGATATAGATGATGTACATATATAGATGCACATATATAGATGATGTACATATATAGTTGCTGTACATATATAGATAATGTACATATATATAGATGTACATATATAGATGCTGTACATATATAGATAATGTACATATATAGATGATGTGCATATATAGATTGACAGATATAGATGATGTACATATATAGATGCTCTACATATATAGATAATGTACATATATATAGATGTACATATATAGATGCTTTACATATATAGATGTACATATATAGATGCTTTACATATATAGATGTACATATATAGATGCTGTACATATATAGATGATGTACATATATAGATGTACATATATAGATGATGTACTTATATAGATGATGTACATATATAGATGCTGTACATATATAGATGCTGTACATAAGTAGTATGATGTTAATACGTCGTAGGCGTTTATAATAAATAAAACGACATACAATTATTATCTCTTATTAATGGCGTCTGATAAAAGCCGGATTTAACTTTTCAACCACTACAAGTTAAATGCGAATTTCAAATGCGATTTTCTTAAGAAAAATATTAGAAATTTTCAAATATTCTTTTGAGTTTCTTTTCTTCAGAAGTTATTAGGGTTAGGGTTAGGGTTAATTATCTGTCTGTCTCATTAAGTTGTAGCTACGCTTACTGTGCTTTGAAGCACGTTAACCCAGACTAACAGGTGCTGTAAGAACATATAAAAGTGTTTTTTTCGGAGCGTTTTTTTTTTAAAAAAAGGTGATGGAATGTTTGACGATAATTAGATAGGGCATACAAATAATCTAAGCCATGATTGTCTTATCTTCTGAAACAGAAAAACCCGAGAGAATTGCGTGAGCAGGAATCCGACTTTTTGAGAAAATTAAGTCTAATTAATTGATTCATGTTTAGTTATTGACAAAGACTACAAAGCTAAAATAACAATATCTACACAATCTGTTTTCTATTCTGATTCAATAGACCTATCGAAATCTTGTTAGCTTGCAAACTAGATGATGTGAATGAATTGTTTCTAAACATTGATGTGCTGAATATTCAGAAACAAAACTGTTGTTTGATTTCAAATTAATATCATAAATTGTATGATACATGTAATATCGAGATTTCTTGAACGAAAATTTAAAGTGTTGATTAGGTATAGCTAACAAGTCATTTTTTGGTAACAATATTCGTGATCAGTACGGCAATAAAAAAGATTAGTTAATAGACTTGCACTTTGGTAAGTATATACATATTTATACATGTATACACTTACATTGTAAATACTAGTGTTAACGTACTAGTTAGTATACATTAACACAAATGATACCCTAATATTTTACGGTATCTGTGACCGATCTTCGTGATAGACATCAAACGAACCACACATACATACGAATTTACTTCTGTAATGAAAATGTCACGAAGATGGCGACGGTGTCATTTGCTGGAGCTGGAGGAATCAACCGAATCCTTTGGCATGCGCGTGGTTGCAGCATGCAGCTGTGCACCAGCTGTTGTATAAGCAGTGTAGGGTAACAATTTCACGTGTCTGACCTAGCTTGCTGATTTGTAGGGGGAGGGAGCACGACAATATTTTTTTGGGGGAGAAAAACGCTCACAGTACAACAGAGGTGCATCCGAGCTATGAAATCTAATTTTTGTTAATGATATTATTCTGACGTCAAATGAGACATTTTGATTGTGACTGTGATATATCTGAAACAACAAATACATTGTACTCGATGGGCGTTTTCCCCCCAAGTAGAGTTACACGTACAATGTGCCTATCAATACATTTGTATATAGACTTCGGTGAATGTGCTCTGCATTGCTCATGGAACGACGTTTATTTATCTTAGATGTAAAAACGATCAATATCGATGGAGAAATATCTCAGTCTGACCCGACATGTATTCTATATGTACACATACATGCGAAATATGTTTTATTATACATTATTTGGTGGTTTTAAAATTCGTTCGAAACATATATGAATTATTCACCTCAGTTCTGGCCTTTTGTTTTGACGTTGTGGTACTTACAGCCTCCCCTTTTGACGTTGTGGTACTTACAGCCTCCCTTTTTGACGTTGTGTTACTTACAGCCTCCCCTTTTGACGTTGTGGTACTTACAGCCTCCCCTTTTGACGTTGTGGTACTTACAGCCTCCTCTTTTGACGTTGTGGTACTAACAGTCTCCCCTTTTGACGATTTATGACATAATTTAGTTTGACAGATGCACTTTTCCTTTCGTTTTAATGTGCCCGGGCCAAGCAAATCCATAGTGTTTTAATGTGCCCGGGCCAACCAAATCTATAGTGTTTTAATGTGCCCGGGCCATGCAAATCTATAGTTTTACATCCATGTCTAACATATGATGTTTTAATGTGCCCGGGCCAAGCAAATCTATAGTTTTATATCCATGTCTAACATATGATGTTTTAATGTGCCCGGGCCCAGCAAATCTATAGTGTTTTAATGTGCCCGGGCCAAGCAAATCTGTAGGTAATGTATGGTAACGTTACAGTATTATAGGAAGCATTGTTAACCGAGGCTAAGCCGAGGTCAACAATGCTTTCCGAGGGGTGAAAAATATGCAATATCGCCCTCTCATGAATGTGATTTTTATTTTATTATACCAAGTGTCATGTTTAGGTGTTTCACCACTTCACCATTTTTAAAGGTCCTTGTGTTGATTTGACACAAACCACGACTTCATCTCAACAGTTGTCGAATGAACCAACCATGAATGTGATTTGATAACACCCTGGCACTGGGACGAACCGTGCACGCATACGTTTGGAACATGTGATATTTTTTGGAATGTCACCCTGTCTTCTTTATCTTTGTAAAACAAAGTAACATTGAAAATGTTCACATCTTCGCCTCGGTCAACAATGCTTTCCGAGGGGTGAAAATATGCAATATTGCCCTCTCATGAATGTGATTTTTTTTTAATTTTATTATACCGAGTGTCTTGTTTAGGTGTTTCACCACTTCACCATTTCTAAAGGTCGACAAACGTTTCAGAAAAGTTTTCACTGGGAGAACCAGGGGCGCATACATTCGGCGCACGTAACAATTTTTGGAATGACACCCTGGCACTGGGACGAACCGTGCACGCATACGTTTGGCGCATGTGATATTTTTTGGAATTTCACCCTGTCTTCTTTATCTTTGTAAAACGAGCAAGTAACATTGCAAATGTTTACATCTTTCTCAACCAATCAGATTAAGAGATTTTTACAGAAGGTATACTAATGTGCAGTATTGAATGTTTTGAGTAATAAAACCATACGAAACACTGACTGCTAGTGACCGGACGCCTATGTTTACATTAACTCATTCACCCCTGAAGACACATTTGAACTCTTCCAATTCAAAGGTTGGAATAGTTCATTACAAAATTTCAGGGGTAAATGAGGTAATCAATTCTCATCAGCGATGCAGAAGGAAAATGTTAAAAGCTTCACTAAGTGTGAGATACAATCCAAATGCTTCTGTATACAAGAAGAGGAATACGACGAGGTTTTTCCTCGATATGTCAGGTAATTTCACTGTCCCAGTACTGTAGTTGTTGATTGAAATAATTGCTGTTGATTTCATGACGAAATTCAAAATCAATAATTTGGTTCATGGTTCGACGTCAATCTCATATGTTAAGTTGTGCTTGTAACACTATCTTTTGCAAAATGGAAATTGAGTGTAAATTTTTGTTAGCTTTACGGACAAGTTCTTTTATTGTTATCTTAACAGATCAGTTTTCCTTACTATCTTTAAGTATTGTTAGCTTTACAGGTAAGTTTTCCTTACTATCTTTAAGTATTGTTAGCTTTACGGACAAGTTCTTTTATCGTTAACTTAACAGATCAGTTTTCCTTACTATCTTTAAGTATTGTTAGCTTTACAGGTAAGTTTTCCTTACTATCTTTAAGTATTGTTAGCTTTACGGACAAGTTCTTTTATCGTTAACTTAACAGATCAGTTTTCCTTACTATCTTTAAGTATTGTTAGCTTTACAGGTAAGTTTTCCTTACTATCTTTAAGTATTGTTAGCTTTACGGACAAGTTCTTTTATCGTTAACTTAACAGATCAGTTTTCCTTACTATCTTTAAGTATTGTTAGCTTTACAGGTAAGTTTTCCTTACTATCTTTAAGTATTGTTAGCTTTACAGGTAAGTTTTCCTTACTATCTTTAAGTATTTTTATCTTTACAGGTAAGTTTTCCTTACTATCTTTAAGTATTTTTATCTTTACAGGTAAGTTTTCCTTACTATCTTTAAGTATTGTTAGCTTTACGGACATGTTCATTTATTGTTATCTTAACAGATAAGTTTCCCTAACTATCTTTAAGTATTGTTAGCTAAACGGACAAGTGCTTTTCTTGTTATCTTAATATATAAGTTTCCCTTACTATCTTTAAGTATTGCTAGCTTTACGGACAAGTTCTTTTATTGTTATCTTAACAGATAAGTTTCCCTTACTATCTTAAAGTATTGTTAGCTTTACGGACAAGTTCTTTTATCGTTAACTTAACAGATAAGTTTCCCTAACTATCTTTAAGTATTTTTAGCTTTATGGACATGTTCTCTTATTGTTATCTTATTATTAACTTTAAGGACTTATCTTGGTTAAGTTATGGAGTTCATGTTGGGTTTTGGTGTCTTCAAAGTTCGTCGTGTTGTCTTTTCATATCTTCTTAAGGATCCGGGTTTGTCTTTGTATATTGGCAAAATAGTATTATGAGCATATAGTTAACTAATGTCAAAGAAAATCAGATATTTTACCGTTTTAGATAAAAGAAGCAGAACCGTTTTAGAAGGCAGAAAGTTTTATTAAGTGCGCAATTTGTGTGTATAGCAAATCCTTTTCAAGAAACTGTCTACATGTAAGACTGGAACTACCATAATAAACACGTTTTAATGGACGTTATGTTACAATCGTAGCTTTGTGTGAAGTCCTGGGTGTCCTGACGTTTCTACATAGCTCCACTTAACGTCATTGTGAATGTCATCCTTTCGTCTTGGTAACATTTACAGATCTGCAAATATAGTAACCCGTCGTCGGCATGTTCCCGAGGTGTGATAATGCTAAGAAACCAACCATTTAGATCAACTCCTAACAACACCTTACAACAGTTTAAACAATTCCCAATGACGTCCCCGCGATTCAAAAATGTCATTGTGTTGTTTGTTCTTGAATCACTGCGAATACAATTGCAATCAAAACATTGGCAATCATTTGTATTTTGAACGATTCAGTTTCCATTTTCCATGTCCAGTTATTTAATTACAGTTTTACATCAGGTCTTGTCAAAAGGATTTAGTAAGATTTTAGTAACGGACTCGGCCATAAACAGCTATAATAGATATACTTGTATTTTCCTCACTGCTCTATCGATTCATTCCAAAATTCAATTAAGATTCCAACAAACGATATCTAATGTTATTGCCGACACCGATTTAATGACCATATTGATTAATTGCCTTACTATAAGGTGTTTAATCGTTTAAGAAATCTAAACCTTGTCGGTGCTGACACTTATATTGATTAGGGATACACGTGAATGACAATCTTACGATATCCTGATATTATCTTAAATGGGTTCTGTACAATCTGTCAAAAAACAATTTCCTGTCTTTAAATTAAAATAACGGTATCATTGAGTTCATTGCATGTCCATCATATATACTTTTATTAAAGGGGGAGATTGATGAAGTTAATTTTGTACCAAAATCGTGTTAATAGGATTTCGTTCGGCGGCAATGAAGGCAAAATTGATAAATACTCTGTCCGTATGATAAACTCCCGTTATTACCAGTTCATAAAAACTACTAGAAACATTGGAGCGTGAACTGACACATGTTTCCAGTAATCGTTTACATATAAGGATTGTACGGTATAATTTGTATAGTCCCTGTCATCAGGACATGATAATATGAACGAATGCGTTTATACGTACCTTTTGCTATTTCACAGTCAATACCTTTAGTCTGCATCTTCTCAATTCATAGATCAAGCAATACGTGTATGAGACTATAACATCATTTGGTCAGGTGACCACTAGTGTGACATCATCGATCCAATTGTAAACTGCCGCTCAGAGCGTGCAGAGCGTGAACTAATTAAATAAAGCATAACCTCTCTATGACAGTGGTTGTATAAGTAATGATGGTTTTTTGAACAAATAGCTTTGTGGTTCAATAACACGCATCGCTATTGTTGACAAACTAGCATTAAGCTCCTCCGGGCTTTAACGAATTTGTCAGCAATAGAGACGCGTGCTAAAGGACCATTTCACGTTGTGTTGCAATAGTTATTGCTGAATAAATTTAAAACAGTTCTTTGACAACTGCTGTATTTTGATGTGTGTATCGCCAATGCAATGATATTCAAAAACATCACTTACATTCAGTCACCTGGGTGAATGTATGCTGCAGTTAACCTACTACATCAAATACAAGTATGAAAGTGTCATGATACAAAACCATTTTCTTTTAAGTACGTTTTTTAAACTTGATACTTAAGCTGGGGTTTATTTTGTTTTCTGTTTTAACGCTCATTCAGCATTGACGAGTGACGTATGACGTAATTGCACGTGTCCATCCCTTTACTAAACTCGTTATCTTTCTCCTTCCGACCTTGGTAAGATTGACCACTATCTTGTCACAGACACCTTAATGCATTATTTAGCTTTGTTAGAGAACTCATCATATTTTCAGCTACATGCACATGTATTGACCTCTCTATATGTCGAGATACTTAGAATGTCTCCAGATCTTTAGATGTATTTTAATGGGACCTCTACAGATCTTGGACTATTTTGAAAATGTCGTGAAAAAAATATGTCTATTCAATCACACAATCATTATGTCCTCAGAAACATGTTTGTCAGATATATACAGCCAACGAGACTCTCACAATGAGGATGCTCGAAAATAATTTACTCGCTGTGTCCCACGTCATGATTTATCAGGCGACTATTTGCCCTCCCCGTCTTCCCGGTTTTAGGTCTAGATGATTCTCTCCCAGCTTTCTATAGAAGATAAGAGATATTGTGCAAACCAGAACTAATCTGCTTCACCCATAACTATACTTGGAACTGTGCCATTTCTGCAACAGTTTGGTTATGGTCTCGCATGGCATGACATCTATCTACCCAATCAACCCTTTTGGAATAGTAAGGCCTCATTGTGATAATGAGCTTATAGTATGTATCAAGTAAATTTAATACAAACCTCTTAATCAGTGTATTTACCAGATCAGATGCATATGAACAATTAACTTTGTCCATGATATTGAACAAAGAGCTATACAGTTCATGGTGTATTGTCCTTACAGTTTATAAGGATTAAGGCATTAGCATAGAAAACAAAATATCAAGATTCAAAACGTTGAGCCGTTATTATTAGACAGTTTTCAATCTATAATGTATTCGGGAAGAATTGAATTCTCTTTACAATTTAAGTTTATAACACTAGCAGGATAATTCAATACCGATTCCGAATGCTGATGCGTGTAATTAATTTATGATCCAACTGCTCTAAACACTGACTAGTCTATTGTGTGTGATATTGTTATGTCAGTGCAGATAATGATGTTATAACTATTTCAAAATAATGTCTGATAAACTAATCACGTGTCAATATTGTAAACATGTGAATTTTGTGAATTTAAGCGGATATGACGTCAAAGTATGAACACACAATTTGAATGTCTCATATTGAATACCTGCCAGAGGGATATGTATTAGAAACCTTTGAAATATCATGTAACAAAAATGCTATAATAACGATTTAATGATTTTTAGAAATGGAATTGTTAATTAAAGTTGTCATTTTGTCATTTGACCTTTCATGCACTAATAAAAATGACACGTATCGTTTATTTTCGTTAGTATTGGCAATATCGTTTAATTAGATTCCAACTGTTGTGTTTAATGTATTTCGATCAGAACATTTTCAAAGTTTATGGCTGTGGTCGGCAATATTGTCAAATTGAATCAGACGATTATATTTATCTGAACTAATACAAACATGAATAATCAAAACAACAGCTTGCTAATTTGATTTATTTATTTCAAAGGACTAGGTAAGGATTACAATAAATTGATGTTTCCGCATTGCGCAGGAAACAACATGTCCATAGAGCTTTAGTGGGGTTAACAAAACCCCAACGCACATATTCGTGGATACCAAATTCAGCAATGGAAAAAAACAATTATAAGAGGGAACGCAAATACCTATTTGTATCCGTGCATGATACTTGATAAATAATATCATACGGCATTACTTTCTAGTAGAAAGTAGAAATACACAGCTCTAAGAGACATGGGCGAGTGTGATGGTCGCCATCAGAATCTCTTTAGGTTTCTGTTCTTTGTGACAATTGACAAGTATCTTGTATTTTTGTTGTCACTTCTGTGGATCTCACTTTAAGAACGTGATTGACCTTTAATTGACCTACATGTACACGAGGCAGAGGACGCCTACCCTTCCGCAAAACCTGTTTAATTTTTCTTGTACTTTATCAGTGGTATCTTTGTAAATATGTTTGGATCATATTTACTCCTAGTACGAACGTTTTTGAGTTCGAACTATAATGTACGATTTTATTTACATTTAGGGTTAGTCCAACCTCATGGATACATAAATCAATGCCGGACATCTGTCCTTACGGGCATTGCTAAGATCTGACTGCTGTCTTGCAGAGTGACAAACATGAGGCGTAGGGCTAGCCAATAAACTTGTCCTGGGTTGATGTGTAGGGGCAGTTTTCCTTTCATGCCGATCGTATCATCAAACTAGACCGATACAAGGAGTTAACATCTACCATAAACAGAACTGCATACACGCTATAGGACACGGTTGGATTATCTATGTGTCCAAGTCGGAACGTCCATGCATTGGGACCGTATTCACGAAACTGTTATCATGCTCTAGCATGAATTCTGTGCTCAAACAAACTTTCTTGTAACTTTCTTTAATCAAGTCATATGGTCAACAATCAAGAGTAAACATTGCAAACATTTTTAAGCTTAAACTCTTTTTCAAATTTCAAACATATTATTGACAAAATGTATTTTTGTTAATTTATCACTGACATATCACTGTGGTCTTGAGCACAGACTCTGGGTTTGAGCATGAAAACATGCTCATGAACAAGGGCCCGTGTTACTGACCATTTTTAAGCATCAGACCACAAATAGGGTAATCAAAACAACAAGATTAACCAAAATGTTAACAAAACCATAACTTGAACTAAAATTAGATAAAACTAGGAAATGTGAACAAAGGAAATATTACATAAATGCATAAGAAAAATAAGTCCAGGTGTTCCGGAAGTGTGAGCGTCTTCTGTTTTATCGATAAAACCCACCATGTACATCAAGGTCAAATGCAAGTAATAACATTTCGAGAACTCGGCTGGTGACAGCATAAGCAAAATCATCCACCTTCGTCATTTTTTTCTCCTTTTGTTTGTCTTAATGTGAATGTACTTTCTTAAGCATGTCGTATAACAATGTTTTTTTAGCACACATGAATAGGAACCTTTCTAATTTTCCATTTTTTAATAAACTTATGAATTAGTTTACGAGAGAAACATTATAACGTTATCATCAACTTAAACCTGGACGTATGTCTGAGGCTGGGTCATGTGTCCTGAACTGGTCACGGTAACAGATATAACAAATAAAATGGTTTTTTTCCCCAATCAAAACAGGGTGTGACACAAACATTTTAATGCTCGCAATCAAATTAAATATCGAAATAAAAAAAAATATGTTTCCAAACCAAGAAGGTGTCAATCAAAATAAATGTTTCAAATAGAAAGAAGTGTCACAAACAAAATACAAAAAGAATATGTTTCCGAACAGAAATACTTTCAAATTCAAAATAAAGGTAGCCAATCACAAATAATATCAGCGAACATAAAAAATATGTAATCAATGAAAATCAATGTCATAATCATAGGAATGTGGGAAATCATAAATGTTAATGAATTTCGCCAATTCATAGGATTGCAACCTATAAAATAATAAAGTCACCAATATATTGGGATTTAGCTAATCATAAAAAGATACCACCGATTATGGAAATGTTATCACAGAAATGTAGCAAATCACAAAAATGTTAACAATGAAAGAGAATTTGACCAATCATAGATACATTGCATTGTCGTATATCAAAACCAATTTATCCTATCTTAAATGATGTAATATATCTTTAACCAATCAAACGTGAAGTACGCAATCATAAATATTGTCAATGATCAAAAGTAATGTAATTATATATATAACCACTCATAAATAGTATAACAAATGATAAGTATGTCTCCGATTCAAACGTTCAATCAGCAATCAAAACGAATGAACGAATCAAACAAAACCATATATCACAATTCAAAAGAAATACCACGACCGTAATGTATGCCTGAGTTGATTGATTAAAAATCCGTAAATAAAGATCCAACATCACAGGCAATATAGTCGTATACCTGATCTTGTACAGCCAAGTGGAAGCAAACGATGTGTTGTGAGGCCGTTTGTTATGGTTTAATGGTCGGCCATTTAATAGTGTTGGGCATTGATACTCGCCATTATCACGTATCTGGTACGGGTTAATGGCCATCAATCCAGGTCTATGTTACTGGTAAAGTTGACATTCACAGCAACGCTTCCAATTTATTCTACATGGTCAGGGTGTAATGTATGTGTCTCTGGTTCATGCTTATCCTTATCTTATAATTTCCGAGTTTGTCTGGTCATTATTGTGGCTAACATTCACGAGAAAATGTCCATTACTTTGTATACAGTGTAATAATGTGTCTCTAAGGCTCTAAGGGGGAGGGGGAGACTGTTGGACGTTTACTTACTGTTTTGCGGCTTATTATTTGTGAAAATATATTTTCGCAATTGTGGTTTACATGACTTGCAAGCAAATTTACAGAAGACACATACAAACATATGTTCCTTACAATAAAAGAGAAAATTTGAGAGTGTGTAAATGTTCGTTGGTGACCCCTTATACTTATCGCAATGTGTAAATGCTCGCTTGGTAACCCCTTATACTTATCGCAATGTGTAAATGTTCGTTGGTGACCTCTTATATTTATCGCAATGCAGAAATGTTTCTTGGTGACCCCTCATACTTATCGCAATGTGGAAATGTTCGCTTGTTGACCCCTTATACTTATCGCAATGTGGAAATGTTCGCTTGTTGACCCCTTATACTTATCGCTATGTGGAAATGTTCGCTTGTTGGCCCCTTATACTTATCGCAATGCAGAAATGTTCGCTTGTTGACCCCTTATACTTATCGCTATGTGGAAATGTTCGCTTGTTGGCCCCTTATACTTATCGCAATGCAGAAATGTTCCCTTGTTGACCCCTTATACTTATCGCAATGCAGAAATGTTCCCTTGTTGACCCCTTATACTTATCGCAATGCAGAAATGTTCGCTTGTTGACCCCTTATACTTATCGCTATGTGGAAATGTTCGCTTGTTGGCCCCTTATACTTATCGCAATGCAGAAATGTTCGCTTGTTGACCCCTTATACTTATCGCTATGTGGAAATGTTCGCTTGTTGGCCCCTTATACTTATCGCAATGCAGAAATGTTCGCTTGGTGACCCCTTATACTTATTGCAATGTGGAAATGTTCGCTTGGTGACCCCTTATACCTTATACTTATCACAATGTGGAAATGTTCGCTTGGTGACCCCTTATACCTTATACTTATCACAATGTGGAAATGTTCGCTTGGTGACCCCTTATACTTATTGCAATGTGGAAATGTTCGCTTGGTGACCCCTTATACCTTATACTTATCACAATGTGGAAATGTTCGCTTGGTGACCCCTTATACTTATCACAATGTGGAAATGTTCGCTTGGTGACCCCTTATACCTTATACTTATCACAATGTGGAAATGTTCGCTTGGTGACCCCTTATACTTATCGCAATGTGTAAATGTTCGCTTGGTGACCCCTTATACTAATCGCAATGTGGAAATGTTTGCTTGATGACCCCTTATATTTATCGCAATGTGGAAATGTTCGCTTGGTGACCCCTTATACTTATCGCAATATGGAAATGTTCGCTTGGTGACCCCTTATACTTATCGCAATGCAGAAATGGTCGCTTGTTGACCCCTTATACTTATCGCTATGTGGAAATGTTCGCTTGGTGACCCCTTATACTAATCGCAATGTGGAAATGTTTGCGTGATGACCCCTTATATTTATCGCAATGTGGAAATGTTCGCTTGGTGACCCCTTATACTAATCGCAATGTAGAAATGTTCGCTTGTTGACCCCTTATACTTATCGCAATGCAGAATTGTTCTCTTGTTGACCCCTTATACTTATCGCAATGCAGAAATGGTCGCTTGTTGACCCCTTATACTTATCGCTATGTGGAAATGTTCGCTTGGTGACCCCTTATACTAATCGCAATGTGGAAATGTTTGCGTGATGACCCCTTATATTTATCGCAATGTGGAAATGTTCGCTTGGTGACACCTTATACTTGTCACAATGTGGAAATGTTCGCTTGGTGACCCCTTATACTTATCACAATGTGTAAATGTTTGCTTGGTGACCCTTTATACTTATCACAATGTGTAAATGTTCGCTTGGTGACCCCTTATACTAATCGCAATGTGGAAATGTTTGCGTGATGACCCCTTATATTTATCGCAATGTGGAAATGTTCGCTTGGTGACACCTTATACTTATCACAATGTGGAAATGTTCGCTTGGTGACCCCTTATACTTATCACAAAGTGTAAATGTTCGCTTGGTGACCCCTTACATTTATCGCAATGCAGAAATGTTCGCTTGGTGACCCCTCATACTTATCGCAATGTGGAAATGTTCGCTTGGGGACCCCTTATACTTATCGCAATGTGGAAATGTTCACTTGGTGACCCCTTATACTTATCGCAAAGTTGAAATGTTCACTTGGTGACCCCTTATACTTATCGCAATGGGGAAATGTTTGCTTGATGGCCCGTTATACTTATCGCAATGTGGAAATGTTCACTTGGTGACCCCTTATACTTATCGCAAAGTGTAAATGTTCGCTTGGTGACCCCTTACATTTATCGCAATGCAGAAATGTTCGCTTGGTGACCCCTTATACTAATCGCAATGTGGAAATGTTTGCTTGATGACCCGTTATACTTATCGCAAAGTTGAAATGTTCACTTGGTGACCCCTTATACTTATCGCAATGGGGAAATGTTTGCTTGATGGCCCGTTATACTTATCGCAATGTGGAAATGTTCACTTGGTGACCCCTTATACTTATCGCAAAGTTGAAATGTTCACTTGGTGACCCCTTATACTTATCGCAAAGTTGAAATGTTCACTTGGTGACCCCTTATACTTATCGCAAAGTTGAAATGTTCACTTGGTGACCCCTTATACTTATCGCAAAGTGTAAATGTTCGCTTGGTGACCCCTTACATTTATCGCAATGCAGAAATGTTCGCTTGGTGACCCCTTATACTAATCGCAATGTAGAAATGTTCGCTTGTTGACCCCTTATACTTATCGCTATGTGGAAATGTTCGCTTGGTGACCCCTTATACTAATCGCAATGTGGAAATGTTTGCGTGATGACCCCTTATATTTATCGCAATGTGGAAATGTTCGCTTGGTGACCCCTTATACTTATCGCAATGTGTAAATGCTTGCTTGGTGACCCCTTATACTTATCGCAATGTGGAAATGTTCGCTTGGTGACCCCTTATACTTATCGCAATGGGGAAATGTTTGCTTGATGGCCCGTTATACTTATCGCAAAGTTGAAATGTTCACTTGGTGACCCCTTATACTTATCGCAATGTGGAAGTGTTTGCTTGATGGCCCGTTATACCTATCGCAAAGTTGAAATGTTCACTTGGTGACCCCTTCTACTTATTGCAATGTGGAAATGTTTGCTTGATGACCCCTTATATTTATCGCAATGCGGAAATGTTTGCTTGATGGCCCGTTAAACCTATCGCAAAGTTGAAATGTTCACTTGGTGACCCCTTCTACTTATTGCAATGTGGAAATGTTCGCTTGTTGACCCCTTATACTTATTGCTATGTGGAAATGACCCCTCATACTTATCGCAATGTGGAAAGGTTCGCTTGGTGACCCCTTATACTTATTGCAATGTGGAAATGTTCGCTTGGTGACCCCTTATACTAATCGCAATGTAGAAATGTTCGCTTGTTGACCCCTTATACTTATCGCAATGTGGAAATATTCGCTTGGTGACCCCTTATACTTATTGCTATGTGGAAATGTTCGCTTGGTGACCCCTTATACTTATCGCAATGTGTAAATGTTCGCTTGGTGACCCCTTATATTTATCGCAATGCAGAAATGTTCGCTTGGTGACCCCTTATACTTATCGCAATGTGTAAATGTTCGCTTGGTGACCCCTTATACTTATCGCAAAGTGGAAATGTTCGCTTGGTGACCCCTTATACTTATCGCAATGTAGAAATGTTCGCTTGGTGACCCCTTATACTTATCGCAATGTAGAAATGTTCGCTTGGTGACCCCTTATACTTATCGCAATGTAGAAATGTTCGCTTGGTGACCCCTTATACTTATCGCAATGCAGAAATGTTCGCTTGGTGACCCCTTATACTTATCGCAATGTAGAAATGTTCGCTTGGTGACCCCTTATACTTATCGCAATGTTGAAATGTTCGCTTGGTGACCCCTTATACTTATTGCAATGTAGAAATGTTCGCTTGGTGACCCCTTATACTTATCGCAATGTAGAAATGTTCGCTTGGTGACCCCTTATACTTATCGCAATGTAGAAATGTTCGCTTGGTGACCCCTTATACTTATCGCAATGTAGAAATGTTCGCTTGGTGACCCCTTATACTTATCGCAATGTAGAAATGTTCGCTTGGTGACCCCTTATACTTATCGCAATGTAGAAATGTTCGCTTGGTGACCCCTTATACTTATCGCAATGTAGAAATGTTCGCTTGGTGACCCCTTATACTTATCGCAATGTAGAAATGTTCGCTTGGTGACCCCTTATACTTATCGCAATGTAGAAATGTTCGCTTGGTGACCCCTTATACTTATCGCAATGTAGAAATGTTCGCTTGGTGACCCCTTATACTTATCGCAATGTAGAAATGTTCGCTTGGTGACCCCTTATACTTATCGCAATGTAGAAATGTTCGCTTGGTGACCCCTTATACTTATCGCAATGTAGAAATGTTCGCTTGGTGACCCCTTATACTTATCGCAATGTGGAAATGTTCGCTTGGTGACCCCTTATACTTATTGCAATGTAGAAATGTTCGCTTGGTGACCCCTTATACTTATCGCAATGTGGAAATGTTCGCTTGGTGACCCCTTATACTTATTGCAATGTGGAAATGTTCGCTTGATGGCCCCTTATACTTATCGCAATGTGGAAATGTTCGCTTGGTGACCCCTCATACTTATTGCAATGTGGAAATGTTCGCTTGATGGCCCGTTATACTTATCGCAATGTGGAAATGTTCGCTTGATGGCCCCTTATACTTATCGCAATGCAGAAATGTTCGCTTGGTGACCCCTTATACTTATCGCAATGACTAAGATATACATGACGGGTGTCGCCGACGTGACAATAATTGGACATGGCTAAGATATACATGACGGGTGTCGCCGACGTGACAATACTTGGACATGACTAAGATATACATGACGGGTGTCGCCGACGTGACAATAATTGGACATGACTAAGATATACATGACGGGTGTCGCCGACGTGACAATAATTGAACATGACTAAGATATACATGACGGGTGTCGCCGACGTGACAATAATTGGACAAGACTAAGATATACATGACGGGTGTCGCCGATGTGACAATAATTGGACATGACTAAGATATACATGACGGCTGTCGCCGATGTGACAATACTTGGATTTGACTAAGATATACATGACGGGTGTCGCCGATGTGACAATAAGTGGACATGACTAAGATATACGTGACGGGTGTCGCCGATGTTACAATACTTGGACTTGAATAAGATATACATGACGGGCGTCGCCGATGTGACAATGCGTGGACTTGACCAAGATATACATCCTTATACTTATCGCAAAGTTGAAATGTTCGCTTGGTGACCTCTTATCCTTATCACAATGTGGAAATGTTCACTTGGTGACCCCTTATATTTATCGCAATGTGGAAATGTTTGCTTGATGACCCCTTATATTTATCGCAATGTGGAAATGTTCACTTGGTGACCCCTTATACTTATTGCAATGTAGAAATGTTCGCTTGGTGACCCTTTATACTTACCACAATTTGTAATGGTTCGCTTGGTGACCCTTTATACTTACCACAATTTGTAATGGTTCGCTTGGTGACCCTTTATACTTACCACAATTTGTAATGGTTCGCTTGGTGACCCTTTATACTTACCACAATTTGTAATGGTTCGCTTGGTGACCCTTTATACTTATCGCAATGCAGAAATATTCGCTTGGTGACCCCTTATACTAATCGCAATGTAGAAATGTTCGCTTGGTGACCCCTCATACTTATTGCAATGTGGAAATGTGCGCTTGGTGACCCCTTATATTTATCGCAATGCAGAAATGTTCGCTCGGTGACCCCTTATACTTCTCGCAATGCAGAAATGTTCGCTTGGTGACCTCTTATCCTTATCACAATGTGGAAATGTTCAATTGGTGACCCCTTATACTTCTCGCAATGCAGAAATGTTCGCTTGGTGACCTCTTATACTTATCACAATGTGTAAAGGTTCGCTTGGTGACCCTTTATACTTATCGCAATGACTAAGATATACCTGGCGGGTGTCGCCGACGTGACAATACGTGGACTTGACCAAGATATACAGGACGGGTGTCGCCGATGTAGCAGGAGAAGGTTCACTTCCCGGAACAGATATACATGGCGGGTGTCGCCGATGTGCCAATACTTGGACTTGACAAAGATATACATGACGGGAGTCGCCGATGTGACAATACACCCCTTATACTTATCGTATTGTGTAAATGTTCGCTTGGTGACCCCTTATATTTATCGCAATGCAGAAATATTCGCTTGGTGACCCCTTATATTTATCGCAATGTGGAAATGTTCGCTTGACGGCCCGTTATACTTATCGCAATGACTAAGATATACCTGGCGGGTGTCGCCGACGTGACAATACCTGGGCTTGACTAAGATATACATTACGGGTGTCGCCGATGTTACAATAATTGGACATGACTTAGATAAACTTAACGGGTGTCGCCGATGTGAGAATAATTGGACATGACTTAGATAAACTTAACGGGTGTCGCCGATGTAGCAGGAGAATGTTCACTTCCCGGAACACTTGGTCTAATTATCCTTGTACTTTTTCAACGGTCTCCAATGCAAATCTTTCCTATGTTCATATATATATACATGTCTGGTGTCGCCGATGTGACAATCCTTGGACTTGACTAAGATATACATGACGGCTGTCCCAGATGTGACAATACTTGGACTTTAATTGGACATGACTAAGACATACATGACGGGTGTCGGCGACGTGACAATACATGGACTTGACTAAGATATTCATGACGGGTGTCGCCGATGTAGCAGGAGAAGGTTCACTTCCCGGAACAGATATACATGGCGGGTGTCGCCGATGTGAGAATAATTGGACATGACTAAGAGATGCATGACGGGTGTCTCCGATGTGACAATAACTGGACGTGACTAAGATATACATGGCGGCTGTCGCCGATGTGCCAATAATTGGACATGACTAATATATACATGACGGGTGTAGTCGATGTGACAATACTTCGACTTGACCAAGATATACAGGACGGGTGTCGCCGATGTGACAGTACTTGGACTTGACTAAGATATTCATGACGGGTGTCGCCGACGGGACAATAATTGGACATGCCTAAGATATACATGTCGGTTGTCGCCGATGTGACAATGCGTGGACTTGACCAAGATATTATACATGACGGCTGTCGCTGATGTGACAATACTTGGTCTTGACTAAGATATACATGATATACATGACGGGTGGCGGCGATGTGACAATACTTGGTCTTGACTAAGATATACATGGCGGGTGTCGCCGATGTGGGGGTACTTGGATTTGACTAAGATATACATGTTTGATGGCCCCTTATACTTATCGCAATATGGAAATGTTCGCTTGGTGACCCCTTATATTTATCGCAATGCAGAAATGTTCGCTCGGTGACCCCTTATACTTCTCGCAATGCAGAAATGTTCGCTCGGTGACCCCTTATACTTCTCGCAATGCAGAAATGTTCGCTCGGTGACCCCTTATACTTATCTCAATGTGTAAATGCTGGCTGGGTGACCCCTTATACTTATTGCAATGTGGAAATGTTCGCTTGATGGCCCCTTATACTTATCGCAATATGGAAATGTTCGCTTGGTGACCTCTTATCCTTATCACAATGTGGAAATGTTCAGTTGGGGACCCCTTATACTTATCGCAAAGTTGAAATGTTCGCTTGGTGACCTCTTATCCTTATCACAATGTGGAAATGTTCAATTGGTGACCCCTTATACTTATCTCAATGTGGAAATGTTCACTTGGTGACCCCTTATACTAATCGCAATGTAGAAATGTTCGCTTGGTGACCCTTTATACTTATCGCAATGTAGAAATGTTCGCTTGGTGACCCTTTATACTTACCACAATTTGTAATGGTTCGCTTGGTGACCCTTTATACTTACCACAATTTGTAATGGTTCGCTTGGTGACCCTTTATACTTATCGCAATGTGTAAATTCTTGCTTGGTGACCCCTTATATTTATCGCAATGCAGAAATATTCGCTTGGTGACCCCTTATACTTATCGCAATGACTAAGATATACATGACGGGTGTCGTCGACGTGACAATACCTGGACTTGACTAAGATATACATGACGTGTGTCGTCGATGTGACAATACTTGGACTTGCCCAAGATATACATGACGGGTGTCGCCGATGTGTCAATACTTGGACTTGACCAAGATATACATGACGGGTGTCGCCGATGTGGCAATACTTGGACTTGACTAAGATATACATGGCGGGTGTCGCCGATGTGACAATACTTGAACTTGACCAAGATATACATGACGGGTGTAGCCGATGTGACAATACTTGGACTTGACCAAGATATACATGACGGGTGTCGCCGATGTAGCAGGAGAATGTTCACTTCCCGGAACACTTGGTCTAATTATCCTTGTACTTTTTCAACGGTCTCCAATGCAAATCTTTCCTATGTTCATATATTATCTTTGTTTTAGCAATTTTGAGCTTCGAAATAATCGAACGGTTAAGAGACAATTTTAACATCGCATTTAGATAACCAAATGTTAGTGATAATAATGGCAGAATAATATTACAAAACTGACAGATAAGTTAGGCTTCTATGTTTGCTTAGGTTATTAGTATACGCTTACAGATGTAGACAATAACTTAATAATAGTTTATAACATTTTATATAGCGCCCTAACTAGCTAAGATAAGCCACTCTAACGCGCTTTACAGTACATAGATATACAATTAATACAATAAGCATATACATTAATCAACACAGTTTTGAGGAATTCGCAGGAGCTGCCTTATCAGTTGATAACTACTAGCCCTATGCCACCTGGCTAATATATCCCTATGTGTGTATGCCTGCGTGTGTGTTAGAGATGTAAAGTTTTTCTGTTTGTAGCGGGGCCGTGTTTCCAACGGCATCATTAAAAGTGCAATCTCACTTGAATGCTACAGCACGGATACCGCAACATCCACCCCAGACCAATTTATACTCCACCTGGGTTGTTGGAGTTGTGTGGACAGGAGAAAAACTCTTTCTGTGAATATCCATGCGTACGACAACTTATCCATATGCTGAGCGTATTTTTCAACCCTGTAAATCACGAAACGACTCGAGGTTTTCCGGAAGGTTGCACTCTTTTTTGGGCAGATTTTTTTATGTGAAGATCATTAAATACATTTTCCCTGTTCAGGATCGTAGCTGCAACGATATCTAGAATGTTGATTAGAAGGCGTTGATAAACCTTGTGTTTTATCCATTACCTCACTTTCCTCTTAGCGTTGATGTTACAGGTTATGAGCTAACCCAATGGTAGCCCCTAGCCGTATTACGGAATTTCGGAAAATAACGATGTGTTTTAGTAGCACAACAATGTAATGAGAGGTGTCCCATCTTTAATTTAACAGATAGGTTTGTCTTACCTGTGAGGTGACTCAACCGCATTCCGACTGCTTCGGCGCAGCACATTCCGGAAAAAAATATGTTTTAATCTATATTTCTAAAATTATTTTAGGCTTACACAAACGAAAAAGGAAAATTGACAAAAAAAAAAAAAAAAAAAAAAAAAAAAAACCTTATNATTTAAGTTGAAATGTCATAAAAAATAAATATTTACAAATGCCCTGGTTATGGAAAGCAATTACAGACGTACCTTTGTGACAAAAAGAGTAGATTTGCCCTGGTGAGTAAATCTGCTCTGGACTATGACCTTAATTATACCGACTTTACATGAAAGCTTAAAAAAAGGTTCACAAATGTCTCCATGGAAACACTATTTCCATGACATTGTCCACTATTTTGTGTTATTCTATTGAGTATCACTTTATGAATACGATATTACATTAAAGTAATTAGCTTATTGAATAATTACGTGTAAGTATAGGATAAACAAGGAACGCTGATCACTCCAATAACACGTATTGGCTATCTACCTGGCAAACTGACTGACGGTCCAACTGCACAAATCGTGTCGAATATTAAAATGTTATTGAAGGGGCCGGTCGGGGAAAAAATTACAAAATAAATGGGTCTAAATGCGTTCTCTGGCCTTCCAAAAGTTATACCACGGCAATGACTTTTGCATGCATCTTTTTCTTTCGCCGCGATGTTTACATTTGGTCTTGTTGATGACGCGCGTGCGGTAAAATTACATCACTGATCTGGGTCAATTGAGAGTTTTAGACTGTCAGATGACGATTTAGGATTTCTTTAATATGATATATATTTTTCTCTTAGGGAGTGAATTTCAGCAAAATTTGAATCGGTATATTTCATAAGAAGGTATTTTAAACATGTGTATGCCACTTTAGCAAATATGACATTTTTTCCCCGATCAGCCCCTTTAAAGCCTACAAGTTTTCTCTGCCTGTCAGGAAATATAAACCATTCACTCAAATTTTATTTGAGTAATTGTTGTTGATACAATTCCTTATCTTTCGAGTTCATTCTTCTGTCAATCATTCGTCTGCTCCCCGTTTGTTGTTGTCCATTTTCCTACCTAACCCTAACCCTACGGTATCGTAACGCTATACCTATCATTTCAAACGCGTCTTGAGGAGGACAGAGAGATTTTCCAAATGTCGGGATGCGTTCGTTTTGCGATTTTTCTGTATTGCGACAATATCAAGCGAGTTAATAAACAATACATCATAAATACGTAAAACAATTGCGACAAAAAACTGGTATATGCCTTGAAAAATTACCATGAAAGGAAAGCTTATGTGACCAGGAAAAAACGAAAACCGAGAGAATACCCAAGAGTCAAAAATCAAACTAGATAGAAGTAGGGCAGATTCATGTCCATAAAATAGTACAATGATAATGAAATTAGGTGTTTCGGAAAAGTAAACGCTTTTTGCTTCATCGACGACGCCTCCTTGGTAAATATGGGTTAAATCTAAGCTATGCCATGTCCTCATATTAAGACGACGCCTCCTTGGTAAATATGGGTCAAATTTAAGCTATGCCATGTCCTCATATTAAGACGACGCCTGCTTGGTAAATATGGGTCAAATTTAAGCTATGCCATGTCCTCATATTAAGACGACGCCTGCTTGGTAAATATGGGTCAAATTTAAGCTATGCCATGTCCTCATATTAAGACGACGCCTGCTTGGTAAATATGGGTCAAATTTAAGCTATGCCATGTCCTCATATTAAGACGACGCCTGCTTGGTAAATATGGGTCAAATTTAAGCTATGCCATGTCCTCATATTAAGACGACGCCTGCTTGGTAAATATGGGTCAAATTTTAGTAATGGCATGTCCTCATATTACGAAACGGAGTAGTGGCAACGAAAAAACATCGATGATGATACATTGTAATAAAAACATATCAGCCTTCACATTATACATAGAAATGGTTCATTTCTATATGAGATGGCGACCATAAAACGTGTCCAAATTCTTCAACCTGTATCATTGGAAACCCTGTCTGGTAAGCTTGTCCGTAAAGTTACATCAGCTATGCTCATGTTATTCTCAATGAATATAATGCAAATGGAAACATGATAATGCTCGCTCAAGGAGACAACATCTTTGTGATCATGTATTGGCCTGTTGATAGAGAGACTGCCTATGAAACAACTCCCCAAACATTTCAAAAATAATGGAATCTAAGTCCGTTACATAAACGGAAATCGCCGTTAGAGTCTAATGGGACTGAAAAATTGATGAATGCATTATATAATTTTGTGGCGGTGTATTGTATGTGCACAAATGCTAGAGATACCCGCCTTAGCGGAACCGGTCATGGTGCTGTAGTTGTACCCATCAGGTGTGACGTCTATGTAGAACTGTGAGTATCTTTAAACCTGCCACTGGATTTAATAGTCGTCTGCGCTGTAAGCATGTATTTGACTTGTATTTAAGTAGAGTTGGGATGTCCTCGAATTTAAAGCATGTACACAGCCACGCAGATCGTGATGTCACCGAGTGGAAGATGACCAAAGATAAAGTTTCGACTTACCGATGCGTTCTAGTAGCCGTATCTACCGTAATAGCGCTCAATTTCTATGCTAATTGACACATGGTCATTAGTATCAGTACTCGCTGTTGCTTAAAACTTTTAATCGGATTCCATGTGATTGGTTGAAAGAGAAATATCGACGTCGAATTAACTGTACAAAATGACACAACATTCCGCTGACCAGTCCTCCACTACAGTCGGCTGCTCTTGAATTTTAGATCAATAGCGAGGAGAAGACAATTTCTACAATCCGGTTGTTGCACAAGGCTCGTGTCAAATTGGCAAGGCGAGAACGTGTGAGGTGTAGGTGAATGCAGCATACACAGATGTAGCGACATGGCAAAGCATGATAGCAAAGGAATTCGTTCCCAGCAACAAAAATATACGTGGAAAACTGTTTCTACTAACGATGGTTTAATGAACGGTTCTAACCACCGGAAGTTATCTATAGTTTTACCGGAACATCCCGTGAACAAGGTAAGACTAGACAATAGATAAATCGGTTGGCAAGGTATTACGGCTAATTGTATTGGCAGTATTTCAGCACGTTGCGTATATTGACAGAGATAACAGTGTACATTATGACACAGTAGTGTGTATTACTGAGTAGGAGAAGCTACATACATTGAGCTTGTTTGTGGTCTTTGTGTTAAGAGTTAGAGTTATATATATTACAGTGTTAGTTCAGTATAGAAACCCATTGATATTTGAATTGTTCGTTATGCTATATTTAGGCGTAATTTTGTGTGTTTACATGTTTACTTTGGAGTACATGTTTTCGTGTAAGTAAAAGGTAGCATATGGCGTTTGTGTATACCCGGATAATATATTACACTAATTAAAAACGAGAATGAGTTATGTCAGGCTGGTTTGTCGGATGAATGTTAGAACAACACAGGTGATTAGGAAAGAGGAGACGAAAACAAGGATGATCGACTGTTTTCTATGTACGCGTGTGATGGCTAGTGTTTAGGACGGCGTACTTAGTAGGGTGAATACACACAGTACAGTTGCGTAATACACATTAATAAAGTCACTTTGTTATATGTCAGAATATCGTAACCATTTCTGTATACTTTATATGCTAATATACTTAGACATAAATTCAAAATAATACAGTAGTCTTATTACTATAATATTCACAGTTTATATTTATATATAATATAATTAATAGTTATGACTTCATTTTATTTAAGACGTTTTTGTCAAAACTTTCAGTTAAAAATGCTTTACATGTATATTGCTAGTTATAAGAATATGTACCTGGACTGTGGTTTAGAAGTATCACATACTGCATTCTCTATGATACTGAAACGGTCTGGTATTTGAAGATATATGATACCTGCTATTTTTGTAATGTGTATTTCTGGTCCAGGTTAATAATATATAGATTCTGTGGTAAGACGCCCGACATACTTATATTCGTTCTACCACTTTTCCTGTATATGACCTCGTTGCGACTATATCTGATCGATTGAGCAATTATTCAAGACATCAACACTTATCGATAATGAGAGATTGTTCCAGCTAAGATTCCTCTCATGTTTCCTTGAAGGTTTTTAGTGATGTTAGCAGTGTTATGCTATATGTATATGACAGCGATTGTTATGGCCTGATATAAGTCATGTTTGATCTTTCTCTGCAGTTGAACGATTATAATTGACATTATTATAAACCGATTAAGCAAATTGAAATTACGCCAACTAATTTGTTTTCGTGCTTTCGCTGTTCCTGTTGGTATCAGTTATTATCAAATTCATTAAATCATTGTTCTTGGCGCTGTTTGTTGCCACTGTTGGATATTTTCCTTCTATTTCACTACGCAAACTGTTCCTGTTAAAAGTTCTTAAATGCGCCTGATCGCTATAGGAAAATACGAGTTGACAAATAGACAACATGTTAAGGATTCTGGTTTTATGACATGTTTTCGTGTTGTTTTGTGTGGTTGCATGCTAAGTTTGTGGTTCAAGGATTTTATGACATGTCGAAGTTTTGGTGAAATAATATAGAAATATAAGTATATTGTCAATAAACGAGAACAGTACTTGAATTTATGATGGATACTAAATTGGACTGAGGAGACATCAAACAAAGCAAAAAAGCGTATCTGAAATCGGGCGTTGCCTGCACCGCTTGTGGCAGCGCCTGCGATATTGAACTTTCTACTAAAACGAACACGAGTGTCTCTCATTGAAGTATAGTTACTTTTATAAAAAAAAAAAAAATGAAAAATAGATACTTCAGTGTTTATCAAATACTCAACATTAAGAGTTTGATAAAGATTTGTTTCAATACGAAAAAGTAATTTTGCTCTAACGAGGTTTTGCTTATGTCAAATTACTCAGAAATGGACATATGGTATGCTTTACGTATTTCACATTTTGATAAACACAAAAATTGTGTATAGTAGATTAAATTATAAGGATTAAGTTGAATATATTTTTCATGTAATGTTAAACTTCGCGGTTTATTTAGAGTACACTCCGTTATTTTGTGTAATATCTCCATAACATGAAAAATATATTCAACTTAATCCTTAAATAAAGTCCATTATACTCATTATCATAGCCTTGCGGATAACGTCACCTAACTTCATTACGGAAGTATTCGTCTTTACTGAAACTAGTGCGGATTTCCTTCATCACGTACCAGACGGTTAGGCTGGTTAAACAAGAGTTGCTAGTTTATGTAATAGGAACGGACCTAGTGATCTGATGTGCCTTGCCAAAGACCTAATAGGCATGTATCAACATTTCCAGGCCCACCAGACTTTGTCCAAGAAAATGTTACATATCAAATTAGAAGTACTGATATGTCCTCATAAACGAACAGGCCAAGTTGTCAGACACAATGGCGGTCTGGAGATCACGAGCGTGTGACATCGTTCGAATTAACCAGTATATACGTAGGATGGAACAATTCTATAATGCCAGATGTGGGTTTGACCATCGTCGTCGAATGGGTTATGAAACGACTAGACATCAAACATAATTTGAAAACGCATGGGATCTTTGGGTCACTGATAAAAATCGGCTATAAGAGATGAACCTTTGTTCAATTAAATACCAAACAGAATAGGTCATTTCTGATTTACCTTTTACTTACCCAAGAAAGCTTCTGAATCAATAATTTATTTCTAAAAGTTCGATATAAGCCTTTCCTTTTTATATGTGATATTTCTTAAAATACAAAAAACAACAACAATATATACGGAAGTGTTAAATTTACCTAATATTTTAGCTTTTCTAAGACTTTGATTTCATTACACTTCTAGGTATTAGTGACTCCCAGGATAGGGAAGCATCTGTTATAGCAGATGTACAGAATGTATTTACCGTGTTCTGACATGTACTTATGTATAACTTTTGTACATCTTTATTGCATTGTGGGTTTCACTTGCTTTGATATTGCTATATATCTACATAATCTAGTGAGGCTTTAAAATAAGATTAGTTTCGGTACTTGTCTTTGATCAAAATGAGTTGGTTATAATAATACAATGTATACAGTATATATTCGGGAGATTTGGGTGGCACAGTGGAGAGGGCACCCACCTTTCACCAAGGCGGCCGGGGTTTCACTCCCCGATCAGACGTCAAAAGGTATGAGGTGACCGGCCCGATACATTTAAGTTCTAAAAACTTCTGTCATAATTGTTGTAAAATAAATATATTTATATATAGGATACATCATTTATGCAAACTGTAAACAAACATGGATAGACAAAACCACATACTACGATTCGGATCAATCAAGATCTTTCGAGGATTAATACATATCACACTAAATTATGTTACTGAAAATTTGAACTTTTACAAAAATTTCAAAGTTTTTTTTTATATAACTCAATTTTCATGTAATCTTTAGAGCAAAGCCAGTAGACCCAGCTTTTACTCGAATTTACCAATATTTTTATATCCAAGTTCGTTACAAAATTTGATCAAATCGTGTTTTATTGTTTGAGGCTTGTATTAACTTTCAGTTTGATTTTTGTTTTCATTTTAGATTTTTATTACATTTTCCCCACATTTGTGTTGGTTGATTCATAATCGCGGTGATTTGTAATAGGGACTCCGCGCGCGCGTTACTATTTTTAGAACCAGAAGGTCAATTTTCATTTTATGACTTTATTTCATTCAAAACGTCTCAATTGTCTGTGCTTAATGCTGTGCGTTCCTCTGAAAAAATTCTGTACGTTCAATCTTGTTTAATGGCTGAAATATAATCAGCTTTTACATCACAACGAACCTCAACAAAAGTCCATTGTTGATAAATATTAATATATAAACATGCATATCACTTAACAATATATAAACATGCATATCACTTAACAATATATAAACATACATATCACTTGACAATATATAAACATACATATCAATTAACAATATAAAAACATACATATCACTTAACAATATAAAAACACACATATCACTTAACAATATTTAGAGATAATCATATGACCATTTTGATATCACACCCCATATCAGCCTGAGAGTCCTGATATCAGCCAGAGGGCCGAAGGCCAGAGGGCTGATATGGGGTGTGATATCAAAATGGTCATATCATAAACTTTTTATCATATTTTGTTTTCTTTAAAATAAACAAAGCATACACAAACAAATCATTTCTTTATTTTATTTACTGATATTCATAAAAATGATGTATATAAACAAACGTCAACATTTAGAAATTCCTTAATTCCTACAAAATAACATGGTTATTAATAGTTTTAACAATATAACACAATGGATCTGGTTGGAATTCAATTTAATCACTGTCTGAATCGATCATCAACACAATTCAATTTTCAATATCCATTGCGCATTCCTCACTTATTGATTACAGTAATACTAACTAGAACCAACAGCTACCAAGCTTATAGAACGAATTATTATTCATTTGAATACTGTACCTACCTAAACCAAGCGCTCCTTTGTCATACAGAATTGACACTTCTTCCTTATTTAGTGAATCAGCAGCATTTGGGCGGTTTCCTTTGCCTTGAGTCTTCAAGTTCTTCATTTTGGCACTTAACACATCACGAGAATGTTTGAATTTAATATCGGTCAAAATATTGACGTCGTAGTGTTTCTCATGTAGGTAACGGTTAATGCTGGATTGTAAACACCTCAGACCTGATGGTTCGTACTCAGATTTATCGTTTTATCTGACGTTCATGAAGAACCTGGCCATGTAATCCGCCAACTGAACCGAGTCAATAGACTCTGGAGATCTCAACTCATTTTGAGACATCAGATAATCCGTGAACATTTTGATGTCAGATTGCGTTTTTCTCACAGTATTCTTGTTCCTCATGACATATGAGGAAATGTATCCTTGTTCCTCCTTGTTCCACGAAAGCTTCGGTATCATTAACTAGCATTATTAAATCGCATCCAGCATCCATTACACGTTTCGTCTCCTTTTCCAGGATTAAATCATCTAGTTCAACAATCCTTGCTGCCAGTTCCTCTAAAATCTCCTCGCCAGTACTAGCTATAGTCGCCATCGTTGTTTTTGTTTACGCAGACGACAGGTGTATCACTAATAAGCAAATCTAAATACGGAAGCAGCGCCATCCGGAAATTTGGATGGGGCTTTGTAAATCAACTTTTAAATTATTTTCCATGAAACGGCATTTATTCCATGCCAACAACTCGTTTGTTTACATTAAAAGCAGACAACAATAAGCGGAAACGGCAAAATCCGAAAATTTAGGAGGGGGTGTGATATCACTTTTCTAAGGGGTGTGATATCACTTTCAAGGGGGTGTGATATCAACCGGGCTGATTTTCAACTTGTGGAAATTTTAGACTTATCACATATACAAAAAGGGTGTTATTATTAGTAAACAAATGATAAATAAACATAAATATCAGTTAACAATATATAAACATAAATATCACTTAACAATATTTAAACATACATATCACTTAACAATATATAAACATACATATCACTTAACAATATATAAACATACATATAACTTAACAATATATAAACATAAATATCACTTAACAATATATAAACATACATATCGCTTAACAATATATAAACATACATATCGCTTAACAATATATAAACATACATATCACTTAACGATCTATAAACATACATATCACTTAACGATCTATAAACATACATATCACTTAACAATATATAAACATACATATCACTTAACAATATATAAACATACATATCACTTAACAATCTATAAACATACATATCACTTAACAAGTTATGTTCATATATATTGACACATGTGTTATCTGTGACACGCTTTATTGCCCGTGGACTTACAATTTATTACAATTGATTGACTGATAATGTAGTATATGAGTTCAGCCAACTAAGACCTAAACACATACATTGTAACCGACTGAAAATAACAGGAGACTTTGAGATAATATAGTTATATGCTAATTTCCCTGTGACATGTTTGTGTCTATGTGTAGTGGAGTCCTCTGGTATTGACAGCCAGTAGTTAAATCAACAGGGGGTGTGGCGAGCTAGTAAAAAACAAATTCACCACTTCTTTCATAGAAATCTAAAACATCCTCTAAATGGAACACAAATATGTTTCGTCCATTGTGTGGGGACAGAATCGGTAGCGATAACGGGCTTAAGAGATACAGTCTTAGATGACTGACAGGGTTCAAACAATTCAGACAAACGTCGTGATAAGCAGACTTTCTTTTCCAATTTTATTCGTTTAAGCGTGTATTTTAATTTTATTTATTTCTTTTAATGGTTAATATTTCTCTCAAATCTATTCGTTTATGGTTGTATTTTAATTGTATCGTCTTCCTTTAATACCCAATATTCACACTCTCTGCCTCCTCAATATACCAGGAGACCTATTGGTGCGCCGTTACGATACAAGGTATGGCACCTTCACGAGTGCTTTAGGACACTTGATTGAATTATATATGTTATTACAGGCTTCAGAGGGTCACGTGGTTGAATCTTGTAATGCATGTCCTGGAAATTCCAGCAAACTTCAGATTGGATTCGTTCACCGCCATGTTCTCGATTATTTTGGTATTGCCGCTGTGATGTAGTTATTGCCTTATTTACTGAAGTCATTACACTGTTATGTATTAAAACAGGCTATACTTGCCGTCAGTTGGTGATGATTCATGCATGTAATACGTTTCCCAAAAAGGCTTTAAATTGAAATGAAAATGAACTTACGTATATGGCGAAAAATAAAACGAATCACTGCGCTTATACAGATTATTGAATTTCAATGTTTTCGTTAAACAAAATCGTGTATTTCTTATCACTCTTCATGTTAAAACACCGGCAGAGGTTCTAGTCAACAGAAAGTCCGAGTTTAGACAGGGGTTCTCTTTAAATCTGTCCAAACAGTAGGCATCCTATCACACATTTAATATTATACAGTTATGGACTTTTGTGCTGATGAATATGATGTGATATGAACCTGAAAAAGTAATATTGACCGAATGTCTCAATAATTAATTTCAATATGTGGGTGATGTTCAATTCCTCGTAGGCCCATTGCATTGGCATGGAACGTTCGTTTTGATTTAGGAAATTCTTTACCGTTCACGATGTCCAAATTCCAGCAAATATATATTCAATCCATGCCTAATAGACTTGAGAGTTGACTTCTCGTAAATTCACCTTTACTGGAACGAGCATCCGTGTAATATTAAGCCAGGGTTAATTCCAACAATTCACCATCACATGTAGCTTTCGAAGACATCGTCAAGGTTCTTTTCTTTTTAAGTTAAGCATAAAGGATACGCACTATGTGTTCAAAAACCTTTTTGAATTAATAGCATCTTTATCTTCGAGCAATTTTTGGAAATTTTGAGATATAGCGGAAGCGAAGCGTTCGCCAGTAGCCATCTTCTGTTGTCGTCTAACATATCGCGTTCCGGTCTAACTGCGCATGGGGAATTTGCTTAGAAATCGATATTCACCGGATAATCAGTCTACATGACTTTTTGAGGACCGGTCACGTGTATAGGATCCGGCCAATGTGATTACGAGAAATTTCCAAGCATATAATTAAGCAGTATAAGGTGTCGATGTAATATTTGAGAACTGTAACATGTTCATAGTACATATGCTAAGTATTAGGACAAGAAATGGCACACACATTAGATAACCGCTTGACCGACTATCTCTTACGCTTGAGTAATTTTTAAAGCATTGTTATATATTGCATAAATGCCGTGTAACGATTTAAATATATATCCATTTCCTAGCGTTTAAGTTTTGCCTCATGTAGTTGCATTCAGTTGTGACGTGTGTATTAAACTGTAAGACAATCGTCATTTAATAGTATTAGATATGATATTAGCGTACGCAGTCATGACTGCCTCTATATCTACATCAATATAATGGAAAACACATGACACATTGGTATTTTGACTTCAATTTAACAACAATACACTCAGTCACTAATAATGGCATCTAAACCTGGAAATGTGAAAAGATATTGTGTTCGTGTTAATTTCTTATGTGAGTTATACCATTTGTATTTTGTTTACCATGGTTACAAATGTATGTGTCACGTTAAACAGGTATGACCTATTCCGCATAACATTTTCAGGTACATTTAATGATGACGTTCTACGCAAACACCTTAATTAGTAGTGTTCTCAGTGTAATAATACACATACTCTATCTGAAAATTATTCCGCGCACTGGTACTTACAAATGTACCAATGTCGTGTGTTCACGCCTTGATTACTTAATGTACCTTCCCATTACAGCGCCAGTAAAACTGAATCTCATTAGGGTAGTTCTATGATATAATACAGCCTGCCAGTGCCGTGTGGCGGAGTAGCGCCAGGGACGTCTTGTGTTAAGGTACATCGGCCATTATCGACCAAATTATGTAACACATATAATTCGAAAACATAAGGCCTTAGAAGGTTTTCATTGCGATCTACAATAATTTGTTTTAGCCTTTTATTTTCTTTCATTACTAATCTTGTTTACGTTTTTCCCCTCCTGTTACTTTTCCAATTACCCTGGTGTGTGCTATACCCCGTCTCTGCTGTTGCTCTGTCAACATTGCTATACATGATTATGCTAAGCTGCTTCAAGTATAGGTAATGATGATAAAGACGTTTTGATTTATATTTGTTTACTGGCTTTTCTGATGTCTCCACATTTCCGTTTCGTTTTGTTTTTGTATTGACTATTCCGTCTGTTTTTTTCAACATTACGTGTTCATACCTATTTAGAACTAATGGCAAATATTTGAACACCTGGTCCATTGTAGATCACTCGTTAATAAATAGTAAATGAGGCATGGAACAATTAGCATTTACAGAATGTCCCAAGCAAAATACACTGTGTATACTGCCATTAAATGAGCTCCCTGGCCACGTAGATTAATGAATAATTAGACGCGGATCGAGCACATAAGAATTATTCACCTTATGTAGCAATGTATCAAACAAACTGAAATTAATTCAAATGAAGTGAGTTCCAATGTATCGGAACTAGAATAATGTCGTTGTGGTGATTAGGCATGTGTTGGGATATGATATTGTATTGTCATGGGACCTACCGTAAACATTTACAAACTCGGGTATGAAACCTTTAAATGCACCTGCTATGCCCAGTCGTACACACGCCTGTTATTCTGTAATACTGAACTTGATATACTCTTACCCTGGGCAGTTGTACTCACACATTTCCTGTTGTGAGATATCCTTGTCTCATCCTACGATTGAAGGGATTTCCTTATTCATAACAAGTGTATGACGTCACATTAACGAAACAATGACATCACGTCAACAATGCATTAACGTCATGTCAACCCTGTATTTATTCTGTAACGTTAACATTATACACTTATTGCCCTGGTGTGAGGGAGACATTATACAATTATGGACTTCAGGTGAGGTCTATCTCTGATTTACGGACCTGGTCTGAACAATTTTCACAGAGGCCGAAGGCCGAGGTGAATATTGTTCAGACTAGGTCCGTAAGTCAGGGATAGACCGAAACTGAAGTCCACAATTGTTTTATTATATGACATTTTACGATAAGATTAATAATTTTTCATGGCATATAAGCACATGGATGGCATGAGCCATTTTGGAATCACAGAGTGCAGGACTTCAAATACAAAATAACATACACAAAAATTGAATTTCAATTCATGTGATATTTAATTTTAAGTAAATATTATTTGAACAATCGCATCATCAATTTTAACATAGTTCAGAAGTTGATGAGATGATGCATTTTTATTTGAATTCAGTATTGTGAATGGTAACAGATTTACAGACTGGCTGGGGAATTACCTCGGCCTATTTTTTGTAGCGGTCTGTAACACTTTTCTATTTCTAGGTCGAGGTCTGTAACACTTTTCTATTTATAGAACGAGGTCTGTAACATATTTACAGACTCGTCACGTGACGTCACTCCTCCAATCAGGGCTGGAAATTAGCACCAGTCATATAATAAGAAGAGTTGTTTTCCCGAGATAAATCATGTTTCCCGAGGGCAAAGCCCAAGTGAAACATGATTTGTCGAGGGGAAACAACTCTTCAGGTCTCCATCACACCAGGGCAATAACTGTTCTATACTTCCGAAATTCCATCTGTGGAGTCTATGTTATATACATATAACAAAAATACATCAACGTTAGGCAATGCAACGTTCTCCTGTACATGTGTTGTCACTGTTATGACTGACCTGTTCGCCTTTATTTCATTAGGTCTAGTAGCATATGTATATTACAAATATCTATCATTGTTAGTGTTTTGATTTTACATCAAATTGAACAACAATAATAGCCCTTCAAGTTCTTTAGCTGTAGGGAGGTGGAATCTCCCGTTCGCAGCCATTGTTGATGTTTGGGTGTCGTCCGGAACACATCGGGCGTTAGAGAGTCTAACAAAGAGAGACAACTCGTCTGATAATGTGCGAGGGGTTCTCAGAGGGATACTCGACAGGGAAATGGATCGCGTGAGGGAGACTTGATGTTTTGTAATCCTGTAATGTGATGTGCGCTTAAACCAATCAGACACGCTGAAAAATCGATGAGGAATGATAATAATACATTTTATATATGATACACAATGTGGGAACAGGGTAAGAGATAATTAATTAGTTACCCTCATGTGGTGAAATCGCGAATCTCAACCATCAGGAAAGGTTCTTCAGCTGCAAAACATTCGGGAAAGCCTCGTTTTTGGCCCATGCCAAGATAAGAAATGGTATCGACGTGTATTTTTATAGACATAAACTTTGTTTCTTTTACAACAATTATGGAAGTTATTTCAACTTTAATGAATCATTCTTGTCGTACCGAATATTAGCGCGCTGGGGTATTAATGTGGGAGGAAGCCGGAGTACCCAGAGAAAACCCACGTGGTTGGGCGGGTGAACCCTTACCTTTTCACGTCCGATCCTGGAATCGAACTTATACAACTCGTGAAGTAAGTCAGTGGTAGAAATATACCACCAAAGATAACACCTCTAGCACTAATTCACCTACACTTGTGTAATGGGATAAATATATAGTGATATGATCAATAAACACATCGATAAAAACAACCGACGGGTGCCAGTTAGCGGGATACATAAACCCGGACCAAACTAACGGTCCGCTACACAATGTCGGCCGGTTGCCATATCTATTTGTTGTTTATAATGTACCTGTGCATGTTTTGTATGATAGGAAATTGATATTGGCTATTTTTTGCTGTGGTGAAACTGTTTCACATTCATGGTCGTACGTCCTTACGGTGGCTTCACACTTTCGCAATTACCCAGCAAAATTCGTTGAAACTTTCATATAATGGTTATGCAACTATGTAGAATTGATTTTATGAAAATCTTAACATTCCGATAGTTTGGGGACTTTTTTGGAAAAAAATACCAAACAATTGAATTATCGCGAATATTAATATTTTCCAGGTTTTTTTGTGTGTGGCATTGTTCGGAACAATAACAAAAGTAATAAAATGAAAAGAAGAATTTCTAATTAACCCTACAAATATTTTATTTATCGCAAAATATGTAACACATGTTACACAAAGTGTTTTTTATTGAATTTGTACGGATTAAAAATGATTATCTACAAGCTAAAAGCAAATAGGACACAAAGATTTATACATATAGAATGGGAAATTGAACAAAATATACACAATGGCTTGATAATTTATTTATTTTCCATTTTACAATCACTTTGATCCGGGTCAGAGTTATCTTCCTTGAAAAAAATCGGAACTTTTTGCAGAGGGGTGACATTTACACAATGACAGTTGTCTCTGTTTATGTCTATGCATTGGAAAGCTTTATTCCTGAAGAACGTGTCATTATACATTTCCCGGTAAAATCTCGATATCGGGTGTTGACATATCATCGGCACGCGCGTGTACTATTGTTTACCAGGGGCCTGTTCGTGTATGCGGAGCAACCGGTTTGACCGTAATTTCGGGTATAAATCCTGGCGGACCTGCAAAGGTGTATGCAGGCCTTGCAAGGCTTTCTCAAGGCTCGCCCGAAAGCAGCATCAGATTACTGGGTCCGACCTTATTTAATAAACGAACAACAGTGGTCCGATCAGTTTGACAGTTTAAACGAAAACGGCCCAAGTGTTACTATAACTTGCACTACGATTTTGAATGACCGATACGCAATACGGAAATGACGACACGGTGTACATGCACATTTCGATCAAGATAATTGAGTCCGAGCTGTGCTTTTTCCGGAAGTACGACACGAAAATGGACGCTGATGACGATGTGCGGAGCCATCTTAAGGCTTTAACTGTCGGTGTCTGATGGATGACCTTTGCGGTACGAGTAGGCCTATTATACATGTATCGTAGTGTTAACTTCATGATACCCTAGAGGTGGCGGGCTCCAGCTGAGCCATAATAAGTATCACAAATACCCAATGGCGGGATAGGTTAAAATATAGAAAAAAAATACATTGTACATCTATTAAATAAACAAATCACGCAATATATACTCCAAATAATCTAATTTCCACTAACATATATAAACTGAAGGGAAACACTATGTTATCCAGCGTCTTTTTACGTAGAAGGATTTATAAATAATTGTGTACTGTCGACAATACAAAACATGACAACAGTTATTTACCTAGAATGGGTTCGATCTAAATCTACAACGCTTTTTCGGTTATTAAGTTTTTCTTGCTTATGAAACTCTTAAAAGGTGAACAAATCATAATATTTACCGTAGTGCTTTAAAACAAAGTCACGGCCATGTGATTTCCCCCGAGATAATGCTATGATCAATTGTACAGGTAAGGAAGTAGTTCTGGGGGAAAAAGGTATCATTTAAATAAGTAACTTAAAAACTATATTCTGGTACAAATCCAGCAAGAGCATAGCGAACCCTGGTGCATATTTGTTTTTCTATTCATTAATGTATTGTGTAGGTCTCGACCTTCTAGATGATTTTTTTTCCAAATGAGATGCATCACCATAGCACACAAGGGAATAGACAAGGTATTAAACAGACATTGAACGTTATAAGAAAATCCCTGACCTCTATTCTGTATTGAATATAGTGTTGGCTTTGTTCTATAAAGATGTGTTTTACCCTGACAACCCGCTATACCGGACGGTATTAAAATCCGATTTTACAATCAATGCTAGGATTGCTGACAACACAATATACGACAAGCATTGTAAAGGGGTAGTTATAGCAGAACAAAATCCACTATGTCTGTGTTCTGGACATATAAAAGTCTACCGCAGTAGACCGTACACAGATATGTTTTTTCAATCACCACCGCCCCCTAGTGGCGACAACCGGTATATCAGAACACTAATGCCATCTATATCTCCGGGTAAAAGGGTTACTACAGTTCCGTCCTGTGTCTACATGACAAGATATTCCATTATTCCATACTCACACATTGCTTATTAGTTTTCCGGTTATATAATCTGAATTCCATGAGGAATTTTTCATATGATCAATATAGGAATGTATTTCACCTACTTGTATCAATATTGGATCATTGTGCCAGGGATATTATACAGATGAATGAATTATAATAGGGCATTTAACGAGAAGCAATGTTAGGGAAGCAGAACAGACGTTATATTTCAAGGCATTCCTTGGTGGCTGGATGATCTTCTTCCTGCTACTGGGCGCTCTGGAATGTCATTGAGAGGCTTGCTTATTCAGATTAGCTCGTGCGAAAATGTGCGACCTTCGCATATTGCAATAAGATCCCACGCGATCAGTCAGATAAGAAGCTTTAGCGGATTTGTTTCTATTTAACTGTATTGTCACGCTACATGATCGTAATTCATATCCTGCCTTTAGTTACAGTCCCTTGCGTTAAAACGACATGTCAATTTGCAAGGCGGTAATGCTTTTATGTATTGCCTATTTAAATGCGATCCACGATAATTTTGGTTACTCTATTCAATTATCCGCTGTCTAATTGTAAGGCTTAGACATGGGTTTATCACTTCTGTAGCCTAAACTCACCTATTTGATACTTATAAGCTTTGACAAAGAGGATATTATGGATGCCCATTATATAATTTCAGATACGTTTCAATAGTAAAAATATGGTATCTGCCACCGTGAGTGAAATATATCTATATTATTCAAGAATATGCCATTGCTATCAAGTGCATTTTAGAACCAAAAATCTACAATCTACGATTGATGTTCAGAAAAGTGTCTTTCAAAAAGGATAACAATCCTGGCACCGTGATCTCATTTGTTTTTCCATTTATTTTTTTCAAAAGGAAAGTTGGACGTCAACTAGACAAACTGTGTTGCTGCATGTATTGGCGTATAGTTGTATATATCTATTCATTGGTGCTGTATTAAAAGATTTGACGGAAGAGGGAAAAGTTTACTGTTCATGAAAATTGTCATAGTATGAAACAAAAGATCCCAGAGGGATTTTACGCCTACCACATTTAGAGTATTTTTTGTACAGTGTAAGTTTGATCTTTTCTTTTATATGTTGAATTAAGGTATGTCACCATTTAATGTATCCCGTGGTAACTTTCCAGCACACTCCATACTGACGTGTTGTCCTTTCAAAATGAGGTTGTCGTTTTCAATATTTAGTACCATATATAATTCATTGCGTGACAGGGGAGTGGTTTTTGATTGATGGCAGTCGTATTGATTGATGGCAGTCGTATTGATTGATGGCAATCGTATTGATTGATGGCAGTCATATTAATTGATGACAGTCCTATTGATTGATGGCAGTCGTATCGATTGATGGCAGTCTTATTGATGAGGGGCAGTCCTATTGATTGATGGCAGTCCTATTTATTGATGGCAGTCCTATCGATTGATGGCAGTCCTATTGATTGATGGCAGTCCTATTGATTGATGGCAGTCCTATTGATTGATGGCAGTCCTATTGATTGATGGCAGTCCTATTGATTGATGGCAGTCCTATTGATTGATGGCAGTCCTATTGATTGATGGCAGTCCTATTGATTGATGGCAGTCCTATTGATTGATGGCAGTCCTATTGATTGATGGCAGTCCTATTGATTGATGGCAGTCCTATTGATTGATGGCAGTCCTATTGATTGATGGCAGTCCTATTGATTGATGGCAGTCCTATTGATTGATGGCAGTCCTATTGATTGATGGCAGTCCTATTGATTGATGGCAGTCCTATTGATTGATGGCAGTCCTATTGATTGATGGCAGTCCTATTGATTGATGGCAGTCCTATTGATTGATGGCAGTCCTATTGATTGATGGCAGTCCTATTGATTGATGGCAGTCCTATTGATTGATGGCAGTCCTATTGATTGATGGCAGTCCTATTGATTGATGGCAGTCCTATTGATTGATGGCAGTCCTATTGATTGATGGCAGTCCTATTGATTGATGGCAGTCATATCGATTGATGGCAGTCGTATTGATTGATGGCAGTCCTATTGATTGATGGCAGTCCTATTTATTTATGGCAGTCCTATTGATTGATGGCAGTCATTTTGATTGATGGCAGTTATATTGATTGATGGCAGTTCTATTGATTGATGGCAGTTCTATTGATTGATGGCAGTCCTATTGATTGATGGCAGTTATATTGATTGATGGCAGTTATATTGATTGATGGCAGTCCTATTGATTGATGGCTGTCGTATAGATTGTGGGCAGTCCTATTGATTGATTTTGAACTCCCAGGGAGAATCTAGTCAAGGAATATGTCAAAAACCCACTCAATACTCTGGTGAGGTCAAGAAGTAGCACAGCTTGACTTGTGACCTTTCATAAGCTGTTAGAGTTATCTCCCCTATACCATATGACTTGCACATTGATATCTGTTTTGTCTATAGGTTGTCTCTTTTCAATTTTTCATTTCACTGATAAATTACAATATATTTATATGCTGATCTATACAAATGCATGTAGGAGAGAACTGATATAGGCATAGCCTGTTGTTCGATCCAATTCATACAACATCATGAATAAAATTTGTTGAAATGAAATTGATGGCAAACATATTGATTGATTGCAGTCATAATGATTGATTGCAGTCATAATGATTTATGGCAGTCATATTGATTGAAATGTAACGTGCATAACTGGCACATCTTCCCAACAAGGGACACCTATATATGAGATTTGAAAAAAATATGCCAAGCATCCCTGAGAAATAGGACTTTTTTTTTTTTTATCAGCCGCAAAATACAACATGTACAACGGGAGATCAGTGGGAATAATATACCAATAAAATCTGAAAAAGATTTGTCAAACAGCTTTTGAGAAAAAGTTATTACAAACTTGACCCGTCAAGATTTAATATCGCTACCTGGTAACCATCTCGTATGTATCAGTCCAAGCGGTCAAAACGTAACATGTAAGGGCCAATGGGAACCTTTGTACGAACTCTGAGAAATGTCCGTCCTATACATCTTGATAAATAGCCATAACAAGACCTGTTTAAGGATGGTCGATGGACGGACTAGAGACGATGGACAAAGGGCGATATGAACAGTCTTCTATGTGATGATTGCGGGCTAAAAAGAACAACCTCGACTCTAGTTGAACGTACAATGTATATTTTGGTTTAATAAGCTTATCCTGTTGAATTATACTGGCCGCACGTTCAGTATCGATACAATATCAACCTCAACAATAACAACAACGCTGCTGATACCATAAACGGACAAACTGGTTCACCGGCCCAAATGTCAGTGGCGGCTTCATGCATTATTCCCTTTATTATAGAAGCATTGTAGCTAGTGCGGAATAACAACGCGTGTGTATACTAAACTGTCCTTATAGTTGAGGTAACTGCGTACACAAGCCCTTTTGTAGGTACCAGGACGATGCATTTGTGTGACCATGATATAGAGGTCGTATTTACAATTGCTTTGAACGGTCATTCTACATTTGTTGTAAACACAGATTTTTTCTTTCTGTATGGATAGAATTTCTCTATGCTAATACATCCCTAGCGTTCCGTTATTTGATTTGGTTCCCAGCACGTTGGTGACCTAGATACATACTTTGATTTGACGGGAGACCTACATAACACAAACTTTAGTGAGAGTTGGTAAAGTTCAGGATCCATATTCATAGAATTATTCCTTTGCTCAATCTGTGTGATCGAATCAGCTTTCCAGTTACTCACAGTTATCATGGCACACAGTCAAAATGTACGGTATCGTTCTACTCCCTCTTTCTATTAAGGTTTATATTTCCTGTCCTAACCCATCAACAAAACCTATGTTATACCATACATTACCAGACACAGACCTGAAACAGTCTGTTGTGTGTCCGGTTTCCTTCGCCTTCCAAAATAATTACAATGTAGTTGTTATTAAATATCTGTTGATATTTTACGTTCACTCCAGTCACCTACTCCTGGGGCAGTATCACGACTTATGGTAACCTACTCCTGGGGCAGTATCACGACTTATAGTCACCTACTCCTGGGGTAGTATCACGACTTATGGTAACCTACTCCTGGGGCAGTATCACGACTTATAGTCAACTACTCCTGGGGCAGTATAACGACGTATGGTCACCAACTACAGGGGCAGTATCACGACTTATACTCACCTACTCCTCGGGCAGTATCACGACTTATAGTCACCTACACCTGGGGTAGTATCACGACTTATGGTAACCTACTCCTGGGGTAGTATCACGACTTATAGTCAACTACTCCAGGGGCAGTATCACGACTTATAGTCAACTACTCCTGGGGCAGTATCACGACTTATAGTCACCGACACCTGGGGCGGTATCACCACGTATGGTCACCTACTCCTGGGGCAGTATCACGACTTAAAGTCACCTACTCCTGGGGCAGTATTACGACTTATAGTCACCTTCTCCTGGGGTAGTATCAAGACTTATTGTCACTTACTCCTGGGGCAGTATCACGACTCATAGTCACCTACTCCTGGGGCAGTATCACGACTTATAGTCAACTACTCCTGGGGCAGTATCACGACNTCACCTACTCCTGGGGCAGTATCACGACTTATAGTCACCTACTCCTGGGGCAGTATCACGACGTATAGTCACCTACTCCTGGGGCAGTATCACGACGTATGGTCACCTACTCCTGGGGCAGTATCACGACTTATAGTCACCTACTCCTGGGGCGGTATCACAACTTATACTCACCTACTCCTGGGGCAGTATCAAGACTTATAGTCACCTACACCTGGGGCAGTATCACGACTTATACTCACCTACTCCTGGGGCAGTATCAAGACTTATTGTCACCTACACCTGGGGCAGTATCACGACGTATGGTCACCTACTCTTGGGGCAGTATCACGACTTATTGTCACTTACTCCTGGGGCAGTATAACGACGTATGGTCACCTACACCTGGGGCAGTATCACGACTTATAGTCACCTACTCCTGGGGCAGTATCAAGACTTATTGTCACCTACTCCTGGGGCAGTATCAAGACTTATTGTCACCTACACCTGGGGCAGTATCACGACGTATGGTCACCTACTCTTGGGGCAGTATCACGACCTATTGTCACTTACTCCTGGGGAAGTATAACGACGTATGGTCACCTACTCCTGCGGCAGTATCACGACGTATGGTCACCTACTCCTGGGGCAGTATCACGACTTATTCTCACCTACTCCTGGGGCAGTATCAAGACTTATAGTCACCTACTCCTGGGGCAGTATCACGACGTATGGTCACCTACTCCTGGGGCAGTTTCACGACTTATACTCACCTACTCCTGGGGCAGTATCACGACGTATGGTCACCTACTCCTGGGGCAGTATCACGACTTATAGTCACCTACACCAGGGGCAGTATCACGACTTATACTCACCTACTCCTGGGGCAGTATCACGACTTATAGTCAACTACACCTGGGGCAGTATCACGACTTATGCTCACCTACTCCTCGGGCAGTATCACGACTTATTGTCACCTACCCCAGGGGCAGTATCACGACTTATAGTCACCTACTCCTGGGGCGGTATCACGACTTATACTCACCTACTCCTGGGGCAGTATCAAGACTTTACATCTGGGGCGGTATCACGACTTATAGTCACCTACTCCTGGGGCAGTATCACGACTTATAGTCACCTATTCCTGGGGCGGTATCTCGACTTATACTCACCTACTCCTTGGGCAGTATCAAGACTTAGAGTCACCTACACCTGGGGCAGTATCACGACTTATACTCACCTACTCCTGGGGCAGTATCAAGACTTATAGTCACCTACACCTGGGGTGGTTTCACGACTTATAGTCACCTACTCCTGGGGCAGTATCACGACTTTTTACCTACTGTAGACGGGTCTAATTTTTATCTACTGTAGACGGGTTTACTTTTTACCTACTGTAGACGGGTTTATTTTTACCTACTGTAGACGGGTTTACTTTTTACCTACTGTAGATGGGTTTACTATTTACCTACCGTCGATGGGTTTACTTTTTACCTACTGTAGATGGGTTTACGTTTTACCTACTGTAGATGGGTTTACTATTTACCTACCGTCGATGGGTTTACTATTTACCTACTGTAGATGTGTTTACGTTTTACCTACTGTAGATGGGTTTACGTTTTATCTACTGTAGATGGGTTTACTTTTTACCTACTGTAGACGGGTTTACTTTTTACGTACTGTAGACGGGTTTACTTTTTACCTACTGTAGATAGGTTTACGTTTTAACTTTACTTTTTACCTACTGTAGATTACCTACTGTAGAAGGGTTTACTATTTACCTACTGTAGATGGGTTTACTATTTACCTACCGTCGATGGGTTTACTTTTTACCTACTGTAGACGGGTTTACTTTTTACCTACTGTAGATGGGTTTACGTTTTACCTACTGTAGATGGGTTTACTTTTTACCTACTGTAGACGGGTTTACGTTTTACCTACTGTAGACGGGTTTACTTTTTACCTACTGTAGATAGGTTTACGTTTTAACCTGCTGTAGACGGGTTTACTTTTTACCTACTGTAGATGGGTTTACTTTTTACCTACTGTAGATGGGTTTACCTTTTACCTACTGTAGATGGGTTTATTTTTTACCTACTGTAGACGGGTTTACATTTTACCTACTGTAGACGGGTTTACTTTTTACGTACTGTAGACGGGTTTACTTTTTACCTACTGTAGACGGGTTTACTTTTTACCTATTGTAGATGGTTTTACTTTTTACCTACTGTAGATGGGTTTACTTTTTACCTACTCTAGACGGGTTTACTTTTTACGTACTGTAGACGGGTTTACTTTTTTCCTCTTGTGGACGGGTTTACTTTTTTTCTACCTTAGACGGATTTACTTAATACCTACTGTAGACGGGTTTACTTTTTCAAAGGCTAGGGTAATAAAATACAGTACAGTTTGCTGGAGGTAGATAAATATTCATTGTGAATTTTTAAAAAGCAAATACACATGACAAATGTATATTGACAGTATGATACAAATTATCTTAAACAAGAAAAAACTCGGTTTGGGATACAGAACACAGTCACGTTTCACTAAAGCACTTTGTTTAATTGCTCTGTGCCAATGCTCTTATAACCTTCCATGGGGAAATATGGAATATTGTTTTGATATTATATTCATACTCGGCCCACTTAGTCTGGCTATTAGGTTATTTGTTAAACGTTTTATAAATAGAATTTAAAAAGAGTACATGGACATCAATAAATGATGTGTATACCTTGATGAAATATTGTTATAACCTCCCTAATAACATATGCATGATGGAACACATCATGTTAATAAGGACATTGATCCAAACGATAGATGATACTGTTCAACAATTAATGTATTTTAAGACTCTTGCATGTCCAGGGCTGTAGGATAGGAAGTTCCACCCGAAGGGTTTTGCCAAATTTGAAAATCCCGAGGGTAGAATGTCCCTATCCTACACCCTTGGGCATGGAAGAGTATTTTTCTCTCATTCCAACTACCAGAATAAGCTCAGAAACCATGAAAATGCGTTTAAATTGGCTACCATTTTGAAAATATCAAAGTTTTTTTGACGAAAACGAATTCACCAGCGAGATTTAGCATACCCCATAGTAGCAAACAGAGTTTGTACTCCACAAACAGAGTTTGTACTCCACAAACAGAGTTTGCGCAGAAAACAAATCATCTTTCTTACATGTACGGTAACATTTTAATTTCATCACGTTGTCTCTTTCCGTATTGCGGCATTGGTGTTTTCAAAATTCGTGACGTCACGTCATTGTCGAGACATTGTGACCTCACGTTACGTGATATGGGGTGTGAGATATAAACTTCCTAGTCCCTTTTCTTACCCTGGACAGCTCTATATTACGCACATGAACATGAGAGAAAAACATGTTTTATGCTCTATGTATTGTTGATTTGATGATTTTAACAGTCTACCCAGAACAATTTATATAAACAACTATTCTGTACAAACAGTGTTTTTCACAGCCGTCGCCATATAACGTATCGTGCATGATGATGGATTAAGGTTGTATGCTACATTATACATTATGCCCTTTAAATTGTGTTGAAATTATCTTTCTTGAACATTTAAATCATCACTCACATCATCATGATATTTAAATTGTCATATTGATCATAAAAACTAGTTTTCTGGTGTTAAATGAATTAATGGCTTAGGTCCAGATTACTATTTCTGTCATAATTCTTTTTGTATGTTGAACTCTTCTTTAACTTGCTGTAATATTTTAAAGCAGCACTTATCTTGAAATTCAAACATAAATTGTACGCTGAATCCTGTTGATTTTTCCTCATAATTAGGATTTAGAAATGTCTTGACCTGTTGGGATATTCGGCGAAACTAGGCACCCATGGTTTAATCAGCCAAATTATACGTTTCCAGCATTTTCACTTCTATGTATTCACGTGTATACCTGTCTTTCAGATTGCAATTAACCTAATTTTTTAACTTATGCTTATTATTAATACCATTATAGCACATTCGTTGTACATAAATCACTTGGCATTGTGAACGAAGCTCACTTTGAATCGCTAAAAATAAAAACAAACAAACAAAAAAACCCCCACTAAAACTGTAGTTTAAATATTTTAATGTCAACTAAATGCAAATACTCCCCACTAAAATGATATTACAATAGCGTTTATGCTCAGAAACAACATATATGAGGGAACATCTGAGTGGAAAGATTACTGACTTTTTGAGGGTTAGAATTAGGTTTCGGGTTAGGGTTAGGGTAGTTGCTTCAAATTATTCTGACGTTTTATCGACATTTTTCATATCGGTCTGTCGTCGATTAACCTCAGAACTCCGGCCCTCTATAATGTGCGGGAAATATGCGACCCGAGCCCGGAGCGCACTTCAAACTCATATTTTAGAAACAAATCGTCACTTTCACACACGTGTCGCACTTGGATTGAAAGATCTATTCTTTATGCACTAGGTGGTATTAATAACACGTTTCAAAGATCGTTACGAAAAGTATTTTCCAACGTTTTCTATACCAACCCATGTTTTTAATTGAAATTAGGCCATGAGCAATGTCACGTGACTTGACGAGATCTCGCGTTACCGAAGGTATTTCCCAACGTTATGCTGAAAATAATGAATCTATGCATTGGAAACTTTGTTGTTCGTCATGAGTTTTGATAAATCAGTTTTTGAACATTTAACATACCTTGTGGAACTTCTAGGTTATAATAATGCTAAAAATGAAAAGAAATTCAACAACAGTGCAATGCGTGCAAAAATGTAATGGGCCAGGCAAGGATTCGAGCAACCTGGTAAACAAAATTGTCTAGGCCCAATTGCATTTGACATTTATATCCTAAACGAAAGTAAGGGGCAGTAACTCTATATAATACAATGCAACTCTCTAGTGGTTTGCTAGCAGTAGGGCAGGGATCCTTAAACAAGGCTATTCAGAAATGGATATAAAATAGCCGTTGTGAGGGCAATATAATGATACCCTCAAAAGTGTAAATCCCAAAATAAAATATGTTTTGTTATCACACAACTGTCTGCAATAACAAAAATTATTAACATTTCTTTCTGGTATCAGGCAGTTGCATTTCCTAGAAATCAGTAGCATTTAAAACTGAAGCAAAACTGCAACATCTTATTCCATGACATAAATCAGTAACAATCATAATACACAAATCAGTAACATTTCCTATTGACAAGAGTCAGAATCATATCCAACAGACAAACGATAGCAATTTCCTACTTCAAAAAGGCAGAAACATTTCCTTCACGAATACGATACATCATATATAACACCTACTTCAACAGTTCGGGTGTCTTTAACTAATTTTCCTCTTAGGTATTTAGGGAATCTCAAATCGATTGTTTAACACTTTCTCAAACGATCACACTATTCTTCCTTGTAGCAAAATAGCATATGTACTATACCAGGTTTTTACCCGTAGTCAACAAAGGAAAATCAGGGGGACGGCCTAGTGGGATGTAATCAGGAAACCAATCACTCGGCCGTCTAGAACTTACACACACACGCGGTGATAATACTGTTAACGAACTACTTCCACACACACACGGTGATAATACTGTTAACGAACTACTTACACACACACACGGTGATAACACTGTTAACGAACTACTTACACACACACACGGTGATAATACTGTTAACGAACTACTTACACACAAACACACAGATATAACACTGTTAACGAACTAGTTACACACACAAACGGTTATAATACTGTTAACTATCTACTTACACACACATACACACGGTGATAATACTGTAAACGATCTACTTACACACACACACACACTGTAATAACACTGTTAACGAACTACTTACACACACACACGGTGATAACACTGTTAACGAACTACTTACACACACACACGGTGATAATACTGTTAACGATCTATTTACATACACACGGTGATAATACTGTAAACGAACTACTTACACACACACACGGTGATAATACTGTTAACGATCTACTTACACTCACACACGGTGATAATACTGTTAACAGACTACTTACACACACACACGGTGATTATACTGTTAACGAACTACTTACACACACACACACACACACACACACACACGGTGATTATACTGTTAACGATCTACTTACACACACACACACACGGTGATAATACTGTTAACGATCTACTTACACACACACACGGTGATTATACTGTTAACGAACTACTTACACACACACACGGTGATAATACTGTTAACGAACTACTTACACACACACACGGTGATAATACTGTTAACGAACTACTTACACACACACACACACACACGGTGATAATACTGTTAACGATCTACTTACACTCACACACGGTGATAATACTGTTAACAGACTACTTACACACACACACGGTGATTATACTGTTAACGAACTACTTACACACACACACACACACACACACACACACGGTGATTATACTGTTAACGATCTACTTACACACACACACACACGGTGATAATACTGTTAACGATCTACTTACACACACACACGGTGATTATACTGTTAACGATCTACTTACACACACACACGGTGATAATACTGTTAACGAACTACTTACACACACATGGTGATAATACTGCTAACGAACTACTTACACACACACACGGTGATAATACTGTTAACGAACTACTTACACACACACACGGTGATAATACTGTTAACGAACTACTTACACACACACACGGTGATAATACTGTTAACGAACTACTTACACACACACACGGTGATAATACTGTTAACGAACTACTTACACACACACACGGTGATAATACTGTTAACGAACTACTTACACACACACACGGTGATAATACTGTTAACGAACTACTTACACACACACACACACACACGGTGATAATACTGTTAACGATCTACTTACACTCACACACGGTGATAATACTGTTAACAGACTACTTACACACACACACGGTGATTATACTGTTAACGAACTACTTATACACACACACACACACACACACACACACACGGTGATTATACTGTTAACGATCTACTTACACACACACACACGCGGTGATAATACTGTTAACGATCTACTTACACACACACACGGTGATTATACTGTTAACGATCTACTTACACACACACACGGTGATAATACTGTTAACGAACTACTTACACACACATGGTGATAATACTGCTAACGAACTACTTACAAACATACACGGTGATAATACTGTTAACGAACTACTTACACACACACACGGTGATAATACTGTTAACGAACTACTTACACACACACACACACACACGGTGATAATACTGTTAACGATCTACTTACACTCACACACGGTGATAATACTGTTAACGATCTACTTACACACACACACGGTGATAATACTGTTAACGAACTACTTACACACACATACGGTGATAATACTGTTAACGAACTACTTACACACACACACACACACGCGGTGATAATACTGTTAAAAAACTACTTACACACACACACACACGGTGATAATACTGTTAACGATCTACTTACACTCACACACGGTGATAATACTGTTAAAGATCTACTTACACACATACACGGTGATAATACTGTTAACGAACTACTTACACACACATGGTGATAATACTGTTAACGAACTACTTACACACACACACGGTGATTATACTGTTAAAGATCTACTGACACTCACACACGGTGATATTACTGTTAACGAACTACTTACACAGAAACACACACACGCGGTGATAATACTGTTAAAGATCTACTTACACTCACACACGGTGATATTACTGTTAACGAACTGGTTTCTTTCTTCGATTTAATCCAAAACTGGGAGAATTTCAAGGATACGTCTTTATAATGTTCACACAGTCCGTAATTAAATGCTTCAGTGTATAATCTGACAAATTTCTTTCACTTTCAAAATCTATTTGAAGGTACAATTGGTCCTCAAGAACGCATGTGACAATTTAGCATGTGACAATATAGCATGTGAATTAGAAATATCATCTTTCAAATTAATGGATTGTGATACTATCCACTGTCTTAACCAAAAAATGCATGGTCGTTTGTTTGATGGTCTGTTCAGGTTTTTAGGAAACAAATTCAACATAAATACTGAATAACCCCTGGATATCTTCGTGATCAGTGCGAAGTGGAATGTTTGTTATTTTCCTTATAAACATTTTACTAGGATTTACGTTAAAATATTTTGATATTTCACTAACGTTTATTGTCATATATGACAAGAAGCCGTTTGCTGTTTGTCCGTCTGTTCGCGTGAGTGTGTTTTGAATTTCTTTCATTCGGAGTTAAAGGAAGCAAGTTCAAAATACAGAGTTGGAATCAGGTACACAATATGTACACAATAGGTACACAATATGTACAGAATAGGTATAGGATAGGTACACAATAGGTACACAATAGGTGCACAATAGGTACACAATAGGTACACAATATTTACACAATAGGTACACAATAGGTACACAATATGGACACAATAGGTACACAATATGTACACAATATGTACAGAATAGGTACACAATATGTACACAATAGGTACTCAATAAGTACACAAAAGGTACACAATAGGTACACAATAGTTACACAATAGGTAGACAATATGTACACAATATGTACACAATAGGAACACAATAAGTACACAAAAGGTACACAATAGGTACACAATATGTACAGAATAGGTATAGGATAGGTACACAATAGGTACACAATAGGTATACAATAGGTACACTATATGTACAGAATAGGTACACAATAGGGACACAATAGGTACACAATAGGTACACATTAGGTACACAATAGGTACATCATATGTACAGAATAGGTACAGAATAGGTACGCAATATGTACAGAATAGGTACACAATATGTACACAATAGGTTCACAATAAGTACACAATATGTACACAATATGTACACAATAAGTACACAAAAGGTACACAATAGGTACACAATAGGAACACAATATGTACACAATAGGTAAACAATATGTACACAATAGGTACACAATAGGTATATAATAGGTACACAATATGTACACAATAGGTTCACAATAAGTACACAATATGTACACAATATGTACACAATAAGTACACAAAAGGTACACAATAGGTACACAATAGTTACACAATAGGTACACAATATGTACACAAGAGGTACACAATATGTACACAATATGTACAGAATAGGTACACAATATGTACACAAGATGTACATAATATGTACACAAAAGGTACACAATATGTACACAATAGGTACAAAATAAGTACACAAAAGGTACACAATAGGTACACAATATGTACACATTAGGTACACAATAGGTACATCATATGTACAGAATAGGTACAGAATAGGTACACAATATGTACAGATTAGGTACACAATATGTACACAAGATGTACACAATATGTACACAAAAGGTACACAATATGTACACAATAGGTACAAAATAAGTACACAAAAGGTACACAATAGGTACACAATAGTTACACAATAGGTAGACAATATGTACACAATATGTAAACAATAGGTACACAATATGTACACAATAGGTACACAATATGTACACAATAGGTACACAATAGGTACACAATAGGTACACAATAGGTACACTATATGTACAGAATAGGTACACAATAGGTACACAATAGGTACACAATATGTACACAATAGGTACACAATAGGTACACAATATGTACACAATATGTACACAATAGGTACACAATATGTACACAATAGGTACACAATATGTACACAATAGGTACACACTATGTACACAATATGTACATAAGATTCATTAGTCAATTTTTCAAGGGAGAGAAGTATAGATATATACCTGACAACAGCAGATACATGCTTGTGAGAAGATTCATGTAGCACAACCAAAAGTGTTGGACAGAGAGAGAGAGAGAGAGCAATCTGTTCAAGCGGCAGATAAAGGAAGCTACATGTATCTGTAGTAAAATCAAGTCATTTCGGTACATATATTACAAATCATTGTACATACGCTTACAGCGTAGCCGAACCGTACATATTTTACACCTTTGTGTAAATACGCTTCACTGATCATTTGTCTGATGAAGGCGACATAGTAACTACCGTAATAGCCATCGATACGTCACATATAAACACATATAGGTTGTGCTACATGAATCTTTTCACAATTAATATTTACCAGACTGAAGAAAATGTTTAGAAAAAATAATCAGACACATACCTTTAATATACAGTTGTTATTTTTGGGATGAGTATCTTAAGTCTGACGTTTTGAATGCATTCCATGGCTTCCTTTGTACTCTCAGCTTTGTCTGTGACGTCACCACACCATCGCCATACTGCATTGTTGATTGTCAGAGGAGAACGTCACATCGTTGATGCTCTCGGAGAGAAATTATGAAGATTATCATTTTTTATTATTAATCTAGCGTCATATACTAGAATAGAATGGACGGTACAAGTGTTGTTTACTTAGTGTATATTTATAACACAGTTTATGCACTTTGTAACAAAAACAAAACACAAGTACTTATAATACGTAAATGAATACACCTACATAATGACACTGGTGAAGTCCGTGTTGTAGGAGGATACACTACAGTATACTCCTGTAAGTATTACATAATACAGTAGAGTGGTGATGTTACCACACTATAGCGATGCACTGTCCTCAGTGCGGCTGGTTTTTTAACACTGTCATCTTAGCGAGAAGGTAGCGCAAGAAACCAAAAATGTACTTTTACATTTTTCTTATATAAATATTCATCATTAGCATGTTTCTTTATCAGTTCATAATAATTGATGTAGCTTCTGATGAAATTATGCGTGGTACTTTTGCTGCTCGTTAAGCTGACTATGCTCAGTGTACATTGTCCAAGGTGACGGTTGTGATGTTGTTTGTGTGAGGAATTGCCGTTGATGATCTAATATATGATTAGTACCACATGGATATCGCCGAGTGGAGCACACAGTGTTCATACTGAATATACCTATCAATGCCTGCATCCCAACGAAATGAATATAAGCATAACTTGATTATTTGTAGAGAAACGACTGCAGCATGAGAATAACATGTGTGTTTTCTGCAGCACCCCCTGTTCACAGAAGTGGATATGACATGTTTGTGCTAAAAATACTCTTAGAAAATTCCTTTTTCTACAAACATCTAATAGTTTGGAAGTCTTACACGCTTAAACGATGGCAGTTGGTCGATATATTATGACCTTAGTCATAGATGTGTGACAATAATGTAGGGTGGATTAATAGTGGTATTAGTATACTGGAGTTCTGCTGCCAAATGAGGCGGTGCCAATGGGGAGACGCTCGACCGATGACAGTTGTCAGGGACTGCCGCGAACACTTAATCTGTAGAGCCTCACGTAATCCAGGGGTTGTCGTCTGCTCCGAATCAGATTATGTGATTATGTAGCCGAAAATATGTGTTGATGTTGTTTATAACAGGATTTTTTTATTTGTTGCTGCAATGGCAACTTACAGTGCTATGAAGTCTATGTGGTACTTCATTAGATCCACTGCTTCATCTTTCCAGGTCAAAGTAAAGATATGCGTGCAATTCTTCAAAGTTGGCGAAATTGATACCCTGAAGGAACAATATACGGCAGATGTCATTGTGAAAGCAAAATGGCGGGAACCCTCACTTGACGGACAAAATAAAACGGTATGTATTTGACACGTGACCTTTAAGCGTATCATACTATAACTGATATTTCTATTGTATATTGTTGAGATATTCATCATCTATTTTTTTCCTGTTTTCAATATTAATCATTAATTAAAAGACATACGCGATATTTCATACCGATGTTCAAGTATCCTTGGACTTTTTCGATGCATTCTCACAACAGTGATTTCATTTCGGAACATAAGGGAAAAAAAGGCATTTAAAAACTGATTTAACAGCTTCAACATTTCAACCAATTCAAAACATTGGAAAAACAAAACAGATATAGTGTAGTAAACGGTATTTACGGTAACCGTTGACAGTGTTTTTTTCAGCAAGTCTAATTTGATTGGCTTACGATTTCTCAGGTCAGAAGATGTATGTCATAAGCCCAGTCTAGACCACTATGTAGGTGTAGTATCGATAAGCTAGTCTGTCGTCACCAGACACTTAACATTCTTCCACAGGGGTCACGTCCTCACGTGACCTTTACGGATTTACCAGACATGTAGCATCTGGAAGAACAGGGGAATTCCATAGGCTGCGTTATGTTTCAATGATTTTCACATTTAGATCTTAAACATAAAACGATTCCAAAGATAATAATTCAATTAAGTTTAATTGGCGTGTACAAATATCTGTTGTTTACGGTAATAAATAAGACATGCCCATAGGGTGTGCAGCTTATAATGACATGATAAATGTATCGAACATCAAGGAAAGTGGACTTAATCTTATTCGAATGTAGCTTATTTGTTACTGTTTATATGGTGTGGTGTTGTTAATTTCTGAAAATATATATTAGGCACATATGGTCACAAGTCTACAAACAGCATATGTTTGTATACGGGGAGTCAACGTGTATCGCGTGACGAGTTGGATATCATACGTGTAGCGATTTTATTGGTAAAGACAGCACGAGGCACTGTAAGGATATACCACGAATATCTGTGTCCAGAAATAACCACGTACATTTACAAAAGAACTGAAGAACAAAATCAAATCTATCATCATAATAAGATGTCCTTAATTGTCTGACATTAGCTTTTTACTAAATAAAACGTACTGTAGTAGGACGCATTCTTAAACAAATAATGTCCGATCTAAATAGAAAGAAGGACAGAAGTGTGTGTTAATCTTAAATCAGTTCTCATGTGTCAAAAATACCGTTTCAACTGAATACGCAAAAACACCTGTATGTATATTTTACAAGCATTAAATGTAAAAATAATATCATTTCTTTGCTATAGTGTTATGAGCATATTCTGGTTAACTACATTTAGTTGATAAAATACATGATTTCTAACAACCAGTCAGCGGCTTCATTATATAGGTCATTTTAACAAATAAATAGCCTTGGGTGATATGCATGCAATTAACATCAGTTATTTAAGCCGAGTTGTCATTCTGTTTGAAAACCAAAATATCATATTTGAGACATTGCAATTATTGGTACGGAAAATGTAAATATCATTTAACACATTGACGCCTTTACATTGTGGTCGATATATCTAAAAATGTTTACAAATAATATGAATGCAAAATCTGTTTGCAAATGAAATATTTTTCATGTATATTTATGTCACCTTTGTCATTTTCTCATTATATATTTTGCAGTCGGAATCAGTAGAGTTCAACAAAATGTGGAATCCTAAACTGTATATAGAAAATTCTCTAGGCGATCCTAAAGAACAAATCCGGTACCAAGTGCTATATAACGATAAGGGAGAGGCGTATGTGTCTGAGAAACGAGTTATCAAGGGAACCTTCATGGAAAACCTAGAGCTGGACGACTTTCCATTCGATGTCCAAGTAAGTATGTCCTATCAGTTTTGACACGTTGTTATGAGTACAGTGGGTATCTTTTATACCACTTCTTTTGTCGCTAACCTAGGTCGGCGCACTGTGAAACGAATAGAGAAGAAGGGAGAATTTTGTCTAAAACAACAAGTCCGAATGTAAGGACATTCGGATTGCTAGTGTTGGATGAACGAGCCTTAGCTCTTATAGAAATACAGAACAATAAGCTCAATATACTATTTAAGCGATAAACTGCATAGATGTGGCAGACCAACTGATATAACTGCCACATGTGTCACATACAAACTGAATGGTGCGCGCTATCTGCCACATCTATGCAGTTTATTGCTTATATTTATATTTCCGTAATGATAATTCGCCAAAAAATATTTATGTCTTTTCTAACTTTCAAATTTCCCGCTTATTACCGTCAGGTCAGGTCAATATCTTGAACGGCACAAAGATAACAGCTGACGTCACGCGCTGTTTCCCATACACAATTGAAAAGGCTCCGCAACTTTCGTTAATAATTCATTTGTTTTTGATTTATAATATATATCATATTCTCAATTCATAAAATAGTAACAAATAACATTTGTAAGTAACTAACCAAGTGCCGTAAAACATTTTTCGATTTTATTGCGACTTATATCCTGCGCACGCACTCAACGGAAGCCCGCAGTAATCAGGGCAGAGTTATATTTGCAGTCCGGCATGTTGTTGATGTTGATCTTGCAACCGGCGAAGGTTGAATTGGTGAAATATCCAGGCGTACAATTGTTTGTTGATCTCACAGACACTTGAGACAGGCAGCTGGTGTTTGGGATCAAAGCAGAAGAAACCGATAAGTTCGGCAGTGACACTGTTAAGTCGCTCGGAGGTGCAAAGACCAACTTCAGTTATAGTCTCATAATGGCAGTACTTTAGTAGTAATATAGAAGGGCTTTGCCGCAACAAATGTAAATATAATATAATAGCTCAACATTGAAGTAAAGAGAATGTTGATGTTGAGTATAACTTATCATTTAAATGTACTTGTGCTGAAACTCATCACAATAAATCCCTGTAGACAATCAAGGGAAAACAACTCGTAAACCCCTGTCATCAACAACCACACAGCCTTATGACGGAACTTGTGGGATCGCTTGCCATTCACAATGTATAGTGTCCCTTGTGTACCACTGCGTAAAGGCTCTCTGGGTATTATTGATATGAAAATGACAACAAAGCAAAACTAATGAAAGAGAATAATATACATGCTTGAACATTTACATTCTAAAAAACAAAAATACAGGCACAAATGCGCAATTAAGTTTTGAAACATCGATACAATCTGATATAATCACAATAATTATCAGACCTTTGCTTTGGTTGTAAACATTTTAGCTGGTTTTGTCTTCATTTGTTGAGAATGAATACAATTGTATGTATGACATATAAAACAAATCACTCTAGGAAAAACGTACCTTGGTGTAATCTACGGCGGCTATTCAGCAGTCTTCCGCGGAGACATATTGATGTCTAGTAACATGACAGGGGTTTACCGGGATTCTCCCCACTACCTCCGCGGATACATATTGATGTCTAGTAACGGGACAGGGGTTTACCGGGATTCTCCTCACTACCTCCGCGGATACATATTGATGTCTAGTAACATGACAGGAGTTTACCGGGATTCTCCTCTCTTCCTCCGCGGATAGATATTGATGTCTAGTAACCCGACAGGGGTTTACCGGGATCCTCCTCACTTCCTCCGCGGATACATATTGATGTGTAGTAACATGACAGGAGTTTACCGGGATTCTCCCCACTTCCTCCGCGGATACATATTGATCTCTAGTAACATGACAGGGGTCTACCGGGATTCTCCTCACTACCTCCGCGGTTACATATTGATGTCTAGTAGCAGGACAGGGGTTTACCGGGCTTCTCCTCACTACCTCCGCGGGTAGATATTGATGTCTAGTAACTTAATAGGGGTTTACCGGGATTCTTCTCACTTCCTCCGCGGATACATATTGATCTCTAGTAACATGACAGGGGCTTACCGGGATTCTCCTCACTTTACAGAACAATAAGCTCAATATACTATTTAAGCGATATACTGCATAGATGTGGCAGATAGCGCGCACCATTCAGTTTGTATGTGACATGTTACTAGACATCAATCTGTATCCGCGGAGGTAGTGAGCAGAATCCCGGTAAACCCCTATTAAGTTACTAGACATCAATATCTATCAGCGGAGGAAGAGAGGAGAATCCCGATAAACCCCTGTCATGTTACTAGACATCAATCTGTATCCGCGGAGGTAGTGAGGAAAATACCGGTAAACCCCTGTCATGTTCTAGACATCAATATGTATCCGCGTAGGAAGTGAGGAGAATCCCGGCAAACCCCTGTCGTGTTACTAGACATCAATATATATCCGCGGAGGAAGAGAGGAGAATCCCGATAAACCCCTGTCATGTTACTAGACAACAATATCTATCCGCGGAGGTAGTGAGCAGAATCCCGGTAAACCCCTATTAAGTTACTAGACATCAATATCTACCCGCGGAGGTAGTGAGGAGAATACATCACACAAACAAGGAAAAGAGGAAGATTACATCACACAGACAAGGAGAAGAGGAAGATTACACCATATATGCTCTGTCCCGCTGTTTTATTATACGCTTTATGTTATGTGCCAAGAGGTTAGACTAGTAGATGGTATGATAGCTGTGAATCTCTATATATTATTAACCGGAATATATATATATATATATTCAACTAGAAAATATATCTTTATATTTTTGTTCACACAGAAGTCAGATATGTGCACCTACATTTAGCGATGACCTGATCAATTATATTCCTTTATTGATAGATACCTATCTATAGCCTTTACACCATTTATTAATAATAGCTACAAAATGAGTCTATGAATTGATGGATGATAACATTGTTACTCTAAATAATGAAGTAATCCACCGATTGCGTCAACACACTAGGTGAAAGCAAGAACATTCAACGTCGATAGACAATTACAACAACAGGAAGTGAGGAGAATCCCAGTAAACCCCTGTCGTGTTACTAGAAATCAATATCTATCCGCGGAGGTAGTGAGCAGAATCCCGGTAAACCCCTATTAAGTTACTAGACATCAATATGTTTCCGAGGAGGAAGTGAGGAGAATCTCGGTAAACCCCTGTCGTGTTGCTAGACATCAATATCTATCCGCGGAGGAAGAGAGGAGAATCCCGATAAACCCCTGTCATGTTACTAGAGATCAATATGTATCCGCGGAGGAGGTGAGGAGAATCCCGGTAAGCCCCTGTCGTGTTACTAGACATCAGAAGAGGAAGATTACATCGCACAAACAAGGAGAAGAGGGAGATTACATCACACAAACAAGGAAAAGAGGAAGATTACATCACACAGACAAGGAGAAGAGGAAGATTACGTCACACAAACAAGGAGAAGAGGACGATTACATCATACAAACATGGAGAAGAGGAAGATTACATCAAACAAACAAGGAGAAGAGGACGATTACATCATACAAACATGGAGAAGAGGAAGATTACACCATATATGCTCTGTCCCGCTGTTTTATTATACGCTTTATGTTATGTGCCAAGAGGTTAGACTAGTAGATGGTATGATAGCTGTGAATCTCTATATATTATTAACCGGAATATATATATATATATATATTCCGGTTAATAATATATAGAGATTCACAGCTATCATACCATCTACTAGTCTAACCTCTTGGCACATAACATAAAGCGTATAATAAAACAGCGGGACAGAGCATATATGGTGTAATCTTCCTCTTCTCCTTGTCTGTGTGATGTAATCTTCCTCTTCTGATGTCTAGTCACACGACAGGGGTTTACCGAGATTCTCCTCACTTCCTCCGCGCATAGATATTAATGTCTAGTAACATGACAGGGGGTTACCGGGATTCTCCTCTCTTCCTCCGCGGATACATATTGATCTCTAGTAACATGACAGGGGCTTACCGGGATTCTCCTCACCTCCTCCGCGGATACATATTGATCTCTAGTAACATGACAGGGGTTTACCGGGATTCTCCTCACTTCCTGTTGTTGTAATTGTCTATCGACGTTGAATGTTCTTGCTTTCACCTAGTGTGTTGACGCTATCGGTGTATTACTTCATTATTTAGTGTAACAATGTTATCATCCATCAATTCATAGACTCATTTTGTAGCTATTATTAATAAATGGTGTAAAGGCTATAGATAGGTATCTATCAATAAAGGAATATAATTGATCAGGTCATCGCTAAATGTAGGTGCACATATCTGACTTCTGTGTGAACAAAAATATAAAGATATATTTTCTAGTTGAATATATATATATATATATATTCCGGTTAATAATACATAGAGATTCACAGCTATCATACCATCTACTAGTCTAACCTCTTGGCACATAACATAAAGCGTATAATAAAACAGCGGGACAGAGCATATATGATGTAATCTTCCTCTTCTCCTTGTTTGTGTGATGTAATCTTCCTCTTCTCCTTGTTTGTGTGATGTAATCTTCCTCTTCTCCTTGTTTGTGTGATGTAATCTCCCTCTTCTCCTTTTTTTGTGTGATGTAATCTCCCTCTTCTCCTTGGTTGTGTGATGTAATCTTCCTCTTCTCCTTGTTTGTGTGATGTAATCTTCCTCTTCTCCTTGTTTGTGTGATGTAATCGTCCTCTTCTCCTTGTTTGTGTGATGTAATCTTTCCTCTTCTCCTTGTTTGTGTGATGTAATCGTCCTCTTCTCCTTGTCTGTGTGATGTAATCCCAGGCGTTAGTGGAGCCGATGGCACTGTCGTTACAAATGATGTTATCAACAATACCGAAACGCGTGTGATACCATTTTACATAACAGAATGTGGTATAGATTGGCACTTTAATGCCCACACATCCACGTGGTTTTGTGTCAGTTCACACAGTCCACACATTATTCGAATGCACCAAACTGACTGAAGGCCAAGAACTACGACAAACAGACATAATCAGATTAACACAAACATACTGTAGCGTGTATACATTTTGTATCCTAGATCCCATATTTTTACTCAACCAACGATAAGTGTCTCAGATCAGGAGGGGAATAGCATGTTTATAAAGCGATTGATACATTTTGTTTTTAGTTCAGAATACTGCACCAATGCATTGTAACTGTATTATTATTCTACTTCTGCATTGACCGTTTATTTTGCACTTTATGCCTTCAACTTAAGCCTAAATCTTTGCTAATCAGATTTAATGGCTTTGAGGACATAAAAACAATAAAGTGAAACACATCAACTGAAGAACCTTGAAGATTTTTTTGCTTTGGATTACTTTTGTTATTCATCACTAAAGTAGGGGCTTAAAACACCGAGACTTTTGGGGTTTCATCAGGGTAATACAACATCAGTGGCTTAAGATAATAAACATTTGAAGGGTAGATTGTAACCTTGCCATGTTAATAATATACTTATATACTAATAAAAGTGGATTCTGGTCATCATTTGAAATATATACCAACATTTTGTTACTTTGTGGACAGGATATCACTATCACAGTGGCATCGGAGCTTCCTTCCAGTGAGGTGGAGCTAATAGAGGATGATGACGACCATCACGTGGTCAACAAACAAGCATTCGTGGACGAACAGGAGTGGCATTTATATATGCATACAGAGTGTGTAAAACGTGACATAGTGATAGATCAGGCGGACATGAGTGTGCGGCGCTCGGCACTTTCCGTCAAGTGTCGGGCTGCCCGGAGGCCTGGTTATTTTGTATGGAATATATTTGTTGTAACAGTAAGTCTTTAATCACTGACAAATGCTGTTATACATATTTAATGAATGCTATCAGTTTTGTGATGTTTTCATTGGACGCTTTGTTGAGGAAATGTAAAGCTTCTAATGTTTAAATGAGCTGAAAAGTACAACTTTGACGTGAGTGAATTATGAATATCGTTCATTATCAAAAGAAATTGCAAGATTTGTGAACGACCTTTACCCACATGGCTAGCATTAATGTCATTCGAAGGAAGTAATTTTCCATAATGCCGTAGAGTATTTGTTGTAAATAGATATACATATAATGTATTAGTGATTCGCTTCAAATTGTGTATGACATATTTTAATGCGTCTAAATTCCACAATGTTTTTGTTTACTTTTAGTTTTTAATATGCAGTCTGGCATTCACGACATTTTCAGTGAATAACAACCTACCTCAAAATCGACTACAGCTGTCTTTTACACTCGTACTAACGGCTGTTGCCTTCAAATCTGCTGTCAACTCAAGTCTTCCTAGGATATCGTATCTCACATATATGGTAAACCTCTCGTGTGACACATCCTGATATACTTCAATATAGATGTTCTTAGATGTTTCTTGTGATTAGGTTCTCTCCTGATCATTCGCGGTGGTACATTGCGTTGCAAAAACAGTAGGGTATTTGTAATCTACATTGACTTACCCTCTCCTCTTTGCTTTAGTTTATCATGGTAGCCTTTAAATAATATATATTGGTCTCCTTCTGTCGTTATTGAATATTAACACAACTATTCACCGAATCATAAATATAATATTTTAGCATCTTTTATTCCATTTATTAGGTAAATATTAATAGATTTTTATATTAATTCTACGACATCCTTAGGTAAAAAGGGAGATAATTTAAGACATTTGACCCACTTTTTGAACAGTCGTATTATAACCTGTCTATGTGTAGCATAATTATTTTCGAGTATATTACCCCCCCCCCNTTTAAATACTAGAACATGTTTGTTTTAGGTGCAAGTTAGGTTGGTAAAAATAATTATGTGACACATTCAATGCAATTAATGTTAAATAGAAACAAATATGGCATAACGTCAATACGAACTTATTAATGTCTAAACTCATTAATCATCAAAAAGGTAAGCTAGAAAACACCAAAATAAAAAGGCGAGACAACATGAACCCCACTCAACACGAACTTGTTACCGTGGTCAGACCTAGTAACTACCCCGTGTAGGAATGTGACCCACAGTATGTTGATTTGTCTAATGAATGTTTGTGTAATTGAACCAAAAATTCATTACTTATTGCATGGATATGTAAACAAGTAAAAATATCACCCAATATATTCCATGTTTGGCCAGCATAAATACTTTGTTACTGATTTATATTTCATTATGTTAACTTTGTTTTTGTTGTTTTTGGCAGGATAAATATTTACTGATAGCGATGGTGATGCTTACAGCGGTTTGTGTATGGCATGCCATAGTGTCAACATTAGCCACGCAGGAGAAACGCGACCGTATAGAAAGTGTCGTTCTCACAGTACTAGCAGCCATCTACATATTTTATAATATCGGATTCTTCATAGTTATATATGTATCAGTAAGTATATTGTTGGATGTTTCATACTTGTAAATTGGATTTGATGTGAAAACATATCAAGTTTTAAATAGGTATCGCTAAAATAACACATTAAAGTTTCAATAAGTATTAAGTTTGGATTTTTAAATAATGATTATTTAAGCAATTGATTACAATTCACCTCGCCCGAAGGACTTAAGGTAAGGCCATGGGTCGTTGTCTGTCGTCTGTCGCCCATCCTCTGTCTATCGACTGTTTTTTTTTAAATCCTACATCTGCTCAACAGCCGATGGGATTGTAACAAAATTCTGTCTTAGTTCAGACTATAAGGTAAAATATTGAAAACTGTCACTAACAACAACTGTATGCTTTATATTCATATACTGTAACACTTTATTTTATACTGATGCATTTGAAATGTAATGAAATTTAAATGTTTCTTACTTTTACCACTCTTGTATGCCCATACGGAGAAATGCCCTAAACGGAATAAGTTTTCCTAGAGAACCTAAGATATTAAATTTATGCAGAAAGGATTATATTTTGGTTTCTCAAAATGTACCCTCATCTTCGCATTTCATCACACATTGGGGTATTGCAGGTCAATTATTTTTCACAAAGCAATTGTGAACTTTTCCCGCATTAATTAATTTCTTCTCCTTGTTTTTGTCAATTATAAATAAGGTCGAACGAGGGTGACACAGACGTTTTCTTGCTTAACTTTGTGTTGATCTGGTCAGATCAATCATTTGTAGGCCTTCCTAAACCAGCTTGGCGACGTAAACACCCACATTTAACTCGTTTATCTACGCTTATCAGGTTCCCTCTAGTCCTACTCGAGAACTGTTAGCTTTATCTTTCATCACTACATTAGTAAATCTGTGTATATATTATACTAGTAATGCTATGAGTAAATAGTGTTCAGTACACAGATACAGATAAACTGTTTACTAGCCAAACTCATTTGTTTGTAAAACACAAATCAGCATTTTCTTTCAAAAGTCCTAGTTATAAGGATGACGATACAATAAGGTACATTGCTGCTGATGTATTCGTCTGCCTTTGTTGGTTATTTCTTTTCATGTTGACTTAATTTGTTTCAGCTTCAGATAATTAAGTTACCAAGAACAGGAAAACGCATTGGAAATCTCCTTTATACCGGTCAAGGTCTAGGCTTGATAGAATTAAGTAAAACAGAAACTTGTCTAACGTTTCTAATGTCTCTGTCTCAATTACATTTCAGTTCTACCTGTCGTGAACTTTTAAATGTTACAAATGTAAAAGAGATGTTTTAGGATTTGTTGTTACATTGAATAACAGCACGTACGTCTACCTTTGCAAACATTCGGTTTTATACGCAAATTCTTTGATCTAAACCCTCAACTCCTTAAACCAATGTTAGATTTTACAAACTATGAGTTTTACCTTTGCTCAGTATCAAACATGACGAATTGAAACCAATTGTTTAAATATACAATCAATCGTCTAAGCACTCTTATAAATAGTTAATTTATTAATTATTTCAATTTTGAACATTTTTAACTAATAATGAAACATTATTTACTTAGTGCATTTTAAAAGTATATTTATGATCACCTTCAAGAATCTTCATTATTTCATTTTCATTTTTTAATTCACATACACATATTTAAACGCACGGTATTGTTCACATAAACTATTTTTATCTTTACATCCCTCACGTCAATAAATTTCAAAATGATATCGCTATGATTTCATAAAACAGGAACATCTGTAATGCCATCCAATTTATCACAAATCATTCTGTCTTTTCAGCCATGGAAAAAGCGACGAGAAATGCAACAAAAAGACAAAGAATATCAGGTATTTGGTTGTATTCATTTATTAATATTAAATGAAAATGATCTTGCTTTCGTACAAATCCTTTTAATAAAGAAAAGCCTTGTTTTTAGTTGAAAACAATATTTTTATTTAAAGCAAACATGGAAAATTGCATCGAACGTTTTACTTCACAAAAGGCAATGTTTGCAAGCCATACTACATATATAAGAAAAACTGGATAATTTGCATGCTTTAATGTTCCCTGTCGATTCGAAAGGATTCCAAATGTATTATAAAATGAAACAGAATACAATTATAAAAAAATAGAAACTAATCCTTGTTAACTGTGATCTTAGAGCCATATTATTTTCCGTTATAAATAGTTTCTTTAAATGATCTTTACACAAACAAAACCTACGTAAACCAACTCACCCCTTAAGTCACAATGAACATTTTCAAATCAACGACTGGGCAAGTCCATTTCAAATACGTAGGGGTGTAGGAGTTACTTTGATTGCAACAATATCATATCTCCAACTGATATGACTGGTAGTACCGAACACGCTTTAACAAAGAACGCGAAAGCGATCTTTCGTGTTTTTAATTAAGTGGTGTTTTTTTTTCATTTTCTGCCTCTATAATAAGGGAGAATTCTTATAAAAGTTTACACTATTAAATTACTTTATATACAATGAAAAAATGAAAACAGGGCGAAAAGAAGACTGGGCAAATGTGGATTTTATCGGCAATGAGCGTAAGTTTTACTGGGCGAAGGTTTTCCGGTAGACAGTACTGCAGGTTCCATTTGCATAGAGCTGTACAATAAAGAAAGAAAAAAGGTTTACATAAGTTCCTTAACAATCCAGTTTGATATCGCCCTGTTTCTGATTTAACACATGCTTACTATGTCAACATAATCAACAATTAATTGAGTTTTAAACAAATTCAAAATATACAGGTTTCCAAGAGCAAAGTATGACAACCTTTCGTTATACTGATACGTTTGTCTGGCCAAATATTTGAGTTATAAAGGGTTATTGCAATATATCGAGAGTTATCTATACAATTGTTATAAAAAGCAAAAAGAGGCTTTAATATGTGTGGCAGTATGCGTGATGGCACATAAAATGATAACAAATTAATTAAGTTATCTTGTTTGAAATTTTTGAAGGACACGAGGTTTACATATTGCATTCATTTTCTATGATAACAGAATAATAATAATACAGGGTGATGAAAGAAATTACCAAAAAGTACAAGACGAGGAACTATACCGTATGTTTAGTTCAGAGTTTATCACATGGATTATGTGGAAAACATTGTGGGCTATAGTGTAATAAAAATACACGTTATACAACTCCTTAGACGGGGCTGTTGTGAATATTTTAGATGAAATACGCTGCATCAGATGAACTAGCCAGGAGCATGCTATTGAGTGCAATGTTTCCAACACCGGTTAAAACACCGAATATTAGGAACGATACCATTCCCGAATGAAATATACTCTTCAATAAAAAGGTAAGTAAATAATAGTCTGTCATATTGAAACACAATATGTTATCGTTTGTACAGTATCTGTCAATGCTTCTCTGTCATACCTGTACGTATATTTAACCAGCACATGATTATATACGAATACAAATGTGTCTGTGTTTTATGACGTCAATAATGTCGGTTTATGTGTGTTTGTGAAAATCAAACAAAAACCAATTTTCGGTATAATTATTCTTAGAAATCAATGATAAATGAAACATATATTTTCCTTATGAATACCCTGTCGTAGTCCAAAGCATGTGTGTCGCTCTCCATTTTCCTGATGATACCAGAATGTTTGTCGGATATAATGGTCAATGCATGAACATACATACCATCCTGCATGTTTTAATTGTATTTTATTTTCTGCAATCACCAAAACAAAAATATTATTTAACACATATTGCTGTAAAAGATTTGTTCTAAAGAGGGTCTAAGAACTATTTTTAACTTTTACAAATTCGAAGCTCTATAAATACGCCATCTGTAACGCAATATATGATCGCGTGAGACAAAGTTAGACACTTTGCATCTTTCCTGAGTGACATGTTCTTAACTGACTTTGCATACAAATCAAAGTTGATGTTCTTCACAAGTTTACGTAGATATTATCTTATATATGTTGTCAATATTTTTCTCTGTATCGTTCGTATTTCGATGTTTTTCATGACACATACATTTAAACATTTTCATCCTTGTGGCCTTTGGTGACCTGATTTTGCTGTTGGACTGGGAAATATTACCGCGTGGTCTTTTATGACCGGAGTAACACTTCCGTGTAGCCCTTTATGGCCGTAATGAGTTGATGGGCTGCGAAGACTATTGCTTGGTCCTATATGACCTTATTGTGATGATGGGCTGTTCAAGCTATTGTGTTGTCAGGGATGACATCATTGTTTTAATAGGCCATAAAGGTTTATAACCAATTAAGAAATAGCCGTTAGTCACGAAAAATGCTTATATTCTGACTGAATAAACAGGTTCGTTTGTTTCGTCTATAGGAGAAACTTATAAAGACTTCATATCACAATTGACCGCTTATAGAGCGAATGTTTGATACATTTCCATAATATTGCAAACAAAACATTTAAAAAAAGCATAGGAATGAGTATGGTTTATGTTCTTGTAAAAGTGACGCTACGTGACCAGAGGTAAATTGGCACGTCAATATGTTAAAGCATCTCTCTGAACCATTTAACAAACATTAACATTTCACAAACATTCACGTTTCACAAACAGTCACATTTCGCAAACACTCACGTTTCATAAACATTCACGTTTCAATTTTATTTCACATACAATAACAAACCGTGTTTTTACCCTTTTTTTCTTTCTTTTTATGTTTCAGTATTTTATAATATTTCAAAATTGTTTCGTCTTCATGTCAGGAAAACTGCCTGAACTCATGAACAGTTTTTAATATTTCAATTCTGTTTTACGTCCCAAATAGTATATTTTCAGTTTTTGACGTTTTACCTTTAATTCTTTTAATATCTCCGTTCTGCGACACATAACACAACTAACAAAACACTAAAGCTTATTACTGTATGTTGAATTGGCTTTTATTTTACATTGCAGATAAGATGCTTGACAGTTATGTGAAGAAGCAAAGAATAAATATAATATCAAATTACTTTGACTTGTTTTTACATGTGTGTGTTCGAAACAAACTTTCATTAACCCTTGAATAATGTAAAAGCAACAATAAAACAAAAAATATATAAACAAAACAATACAAACAAATACAAAGTTACTACTGAAGACTTGAGCTAGATTAAGAATATATTTGCTTTTATAAAGGAATGGCAATTATGCTGAGCCCATATACATTTTATCGGCAAATTTTACAATATATATTCATACATAATTAAAGCAATTTGCTATTAGTTGAGGTTAAACTGAATATTCGAACGCTTTCATAAAACATTAACGCTTCGAAACTTGATAATCATATGAACATACAATTAATTGTGAATTTTGAGGGTGACAACTCTCAGACGAATCACAAGAATAATGTGGTTTTTTTTTTAGTATCACCTCTCCTTAATATTAGCTTGCAAACGTATTTTCTGTTTATAATGTGTGTGATATATATGTTTCCCGAAAATAACGATTTTAGGTAATCAAACATCAAATTTAAAAAAAAATCTGGTTAGGTTTGAAAGGAAATGGGCTCAAGAACCAGTAGTAGGAGCAGTGTTTTTTTTAAATGCTGATTTTTTTTGATTTTTTTAATTTTTAAATACTGTTTTTTGGTTGGATGTTTTTTGTAATAGCGGGTTTTGCCTCTACTTAGTCTTCATTTCTGGAAGTGCTAAAGAATCGACGTCAATCAGTAACCTTTACTTATTCTAAAAATTGCCATACAATAAAAATGATTGAAATTTTTTTAAATCTTATATTAATTAATTGAATGATATAAATTCAAATTCAACCATATTCTTGCAATAATTGAGGTCTCTATAGTTCTGAAACAAATCTGTAAACAAATATATAAGGCATATAGATTAACGCTAATAAATTAGCATAAAGTTCGTGGATCTTCGTGATATAGAGTGGCATGGTACATAGATATGTCAAATGTGTAATACGAGCTGTTGTTTTGGGGCGTTATTAATATCCTATTTGGTTTTTTTTATCTTCTGTCCTCTATTGTCTTTTGCGTTCTGCTGTGAATCTTTCATTTATGCTTTTAAAATAAAATTAAACCATTTCTCTCGATGTCCTGTTGTTGTGTTTGGTATTGATTTTCAATATGCTTAGTTATCTATATTAATATTTTGAATCAATTTTATATTTCACTTGGCTGCAAATCAAAAATGTATATGCTTTGTGTTTGACAAAGTCGCATTACTATCAGTGTTTGAATTTTAGCTTCGACCAGTAATGGATTGTGTTGGCCACCTCTTGCCTTGTTTCATTAAAAACTGTCAACACATTTCAGCTGTGAAACGTACGTTTTAACCTTGAAAACCCCTCGAGGAATTTAAACATAAGTGGTTAATTTCCCTGGAGCAATTCTTTCAGTTGTTGATATTTTAGATAGGGTTATTGTAAAAACTGTTATTCGATAAAGGTTATATGGTTGCGAGCTCTTGATAATATCGCTCAAAGATGTTAAGCTTATTGATCCAGGATTAAGATGTTTCTTTATTTATTTAGTTAGTTGTTGAGCAAAAAACATAGATTTTTAAGATTTTTAAACTCATTTACGAATTTACGAAGCATACAATCATTTTTGCAATAAGCGATTTTAACGAACTTTATATGTATGTCCTCCAGTTACTGTATTTCAGATAAAGAAGTGCTAAATTTCACTTTTGCTTATTTCAAATGCAAGCGATACTTAATTTCTCGCGAATGTTTAGTCACCTAGTCCGAAGCTGATGCCAAGGCGCGGCGTCCGTCGTCGGCTTAGGGGGTTTTGACTTAATATTGCCTGGGGTATCAGTAAGCAAAAGGAAATCAATCTTTATAAACGGGAGTCGTGTGGCTCGCCTTGGAGCAGAGGGCAGGGGCCTAGGCATAAGGAATTTTATTTTGTATAAATAAAGAGCGTGCCAAGACTTTCCGAAAAGCATGGTTTGCCAAAGGGAATTTAACTGTGTGTACATGGATGGTGCCCTTTCCTTCTATAATAATGAAAGGATTTTTTCAGAGCCATCATTCAGCTAAAATGGCTCAGTTTAATGTAGATTGAGTGTGTTGTCCCCCTGGGGGCAGTGGGGCATGACCCAATAAGGTTAAACTTAGAATATTTCTTGTTCCATACAGAAAAATCGATCCAAACCAAATTCGACATAGTGTATCATATTAGCTTTCAAAGTTGTATAGACCTTCATCCCACGACCGCAATCCCTGCTCCCACAATGGGAATAGAAGGATGATACACAAAAAGAGATGGTTGTTGTTGAGGGACAGATCCAATATTTCGACATATTTGCAGGATATTTTCTAATGCGAATAGTTCGCCATGATTGCTTAAATATCCAGGTAAACGGCACAGGCCATCTGGGACTCTTGTTGACAAATATGCAGGTACAAATTTTGGGAAAAATTGACCCGTTGTATCTTACTGTATGTAATCGTGAGGGCCAACTAATATGGAACCCCTTTAAAATTGGTGCTGTCTTCTGCTGAGGGGACATTGACAAAAACCTCTTCTTCATTGTAACACTGGGTCTCACGTCTCTATGTCCTGCCTGCTATAGGGTGTCGGTTGTGCCTCCCCCGGCACCCATCTTCAACTAATCCTTAATTGTCGCAAGAAACTAACGTATGTTCATCAGATTTGAAGTACAACTCGTTACCATTAAATAATGATTATAAAATAATATGAGGATTGCTTCTGATTAATGGTTTAACGAGTGTTTGTATCCGTCGTGGAAAGTGCTACATGGTGTGAAATTAAAAGATGTCTCTAATATCCTAGTCCCGGCTCTAGGTTACCAGTTGGTCAATATTTGTTATCTGAAAAAAAACTTTTAAATGAAAATTATAAGAGGGGAAACTTAGAAAAAAAATAGAAACGGCATATATCAAAAGCATGGATTACATTTCAGTTAAAAAAAAAACAAATATATGCATTGACATAGAAGACATGTTGGTATAAAAAAAATAAAAAAATCATCGAAATCAATTTATATAGTTTTGTCTTTCCTTGAGATAGCTTATCTCAGATAATAACTAGTGTCAGATAAAAGTTAAGCAGGACTAAATACAAAACAAACAACAATGTTTTAGCAAAATCATTAGCTGGGGTCATTCTGGACCGAAAAGTATATATATAAAGAAGAGTCATGAGCTGCGTTTGTGTTCGTTTTCAAGAAGCCAGTCAGTACGAATAAAATGATTCTCACCGAAAGAACAAAAACAGCTAAATAATGTTAATACAATATATTTGAATATTCACATATATGGTGTCAATACCTGAATACATTCGGCGTTTTACAACTCCTAATGCAGGAATGCGAATGAAATGTAATAACTAAATGACTAGATCTAAAAAAGGAAGAACATATTGCTATAGAGGATCCATACAGAAAGCAAAATAATGGACAGCATCATATCATTATTTCGTTTATTCAGTGTTCCAAATGTTCCGAATGCTCAAAAACATTGTCGAAATACAGCAACATAGGAAACGTCTGTACGTATGTTTTTCCATGATTAAACGTACAATTTACATAAAGGCCATTGTATATAGGTGCACAATAAGTTAAGCTAATGTTAACGTTGATGGTTCATTCTGTATATTGTATATTGTATACTGTATACATCTGTGATTTATTTTGCTGTAATTTTTGCATTTGTGCTAATTAAAACAAAATTTCGCGATCCTATAAGATATATATCGCCACACTGCATTATATTAACCAGTATAGTGTTTACGATCTTCGGTTCATACAAGTAGGAAGAACTTTTTTTACCAATCCCCCTTTCAGTGAAAAATGGTAAACGCCATGTCTCTTAATGAAACCATTTACGAGTACCTCAGTTGCAACACAACTTTTATTCGGACCGGTATCGGATTTTGTGACCAAAGTTCAATATTTTCCGCCTACACTCCACAATTTTTAAAGTTGATACCATGAATTCTCCGTTAAAATTATAGTTATATTAGAGGTAGATAACATAATTTGTATAATATGAAACCTGCTAACAAAACAACTGAAAATGTTAAAAACAAATTGTTCGTCCTCACTTTGAAAAGATTTTATTCTGATAACACAAAATGTTTGCGAATTTTGCCATGTTGAGGCGACGCATTACGTGCTCTACATACAGCAGGGGATATAGACAATTAAGTTATATTGAATATCTATCACTCTTGAGTAAAGTAGGCGTTATATATGTATATGAGCATGCTTATGTTTGAAACGCAATTGTCACCAATAAAAATATGACCGAATGTCATTCCATAACAGCTTTTCATTTGCAGTCCCTGTTTATTTGTGTATGTCTGTATTGATTTGTCAAGTTAATATTTGTATTGTAAGCAATTATTTTAATATTGTCAACGTTTATCATTAAGCGACTTTTCAAGATATCTCGTCAGGGTAGCAGAAATACTGTTTTCCTGATATAATGAGAATTATTTTAATAAATAAGTTCAATTCCCGAATGGCTTAGATGAATAATATTTATGAAGAAAGACTACCACTAATATATATAGACACTGAATTAGAAATATGATAAAAAACGAAGTTACTGAAAAAAACTACATACACTTCCATTCCCTCGCGATTATTAAAATACCCAGCGAAGCGCACGCCTTACCGGTTGTCGCATCAAAGCTGATAATTAAAATAAATGTCGAAACATGATCAATCGTTGAAACCATAGACTCTTTATGTTGTACCAAACAAACGTTTACGCTATTGGCCTATCAAAATGTGTTTCTGTCAAAGTTTGGTACGTGTGGTTGAAATATTTCGCGCAGTACGGTATCGTATAGTAACGCTATCGCACGCTGTAAATAATAATCTTCATTTACATTAAAAGTGGTTGATCTTTGATTGTATAAATAATACAACTTTACGACGGTATAGTTTATGATATTTACCATTCAGATTTGCATGATTTACGGAATACATCATTGCTACAGTCGTGTCCAGTACACATGTTCCACCATGGGTTTAATCCGAAAGTGTGTATATACCGCTCGGCACACACATATACACATATATAGTATAGTCAAGGACGAATGACGTCACTATTAATCAGAAAAACGTGCGCGTGGCCGCATACTAATTAGATCTGCATTCCAGTGTATATAAAGTTGACATGATATTCAGAGAGGTAAGTCTGTATAACAGACATGCGAAGATTGTCGTGTATTATCATTTCTGTAATACATCAGAGTTCGGCTAAACATCATGGTAATTGGTCATAGCACCATGTTTTTTGTTTTATTCTATATATCTGTTTTCGAATAATGGCTTTATAGAAGTAGTTTGATATGCCATTTATTCCACTTGATGGTATTGAACGTGAATATAATATCTTCAATTATCAAATATGTTCATGAAAATATGTACTAATAGACTTTTGTGCTGGTGATTATGATGTGTTATGAACCTGAAAAAGTGATATTGACCGAGCCGAAGCCGAGGTCTTTATCACCTTTTCAGGTTCATATCTCATCATATTTACCAGTACAAAAACAAAACGAAACGCGAGGTTCTGATTTTCGTACGCGAGGCTCCGTGAAAAATTGGTCAGAACTCTTACGGAGGGGGNATGAGTTTTTGAGGACTGGTCACGTGTATAGGATCCGACCAATGTGATTGCGATAAATTTTCATGCATATACTAATTTAATATATCCTGACATTTTGTCTTTCACAGGAAGCTCTTCGACTAAATGCCAGGATCTAGACATATTTTTCACCACAAGGACAATCGTCCCATGAGCCCGCTCATACGATATTGATCGCAGCACTAAAGGGACTGGTTAACACAGTCAACAACACTCCGTTGTTCCATGAGTGTTTGGAAATCACCCAGCTTTTATACCTCTGATATCAACTAAGCGTGACCGGTGAACCGCAGCACTCTCCCGAGGCGAAACCAGTGGCCGAAGAGCAAAGTTTGAGTCTGCAAACAGCGTCAGTTAACATTTGCAACAACTCGTGTTTAAGAACAAGGTTCAGGAGAGTGATATGTTGTCAATGAATAAACAAATAGGCATGTATCGATCTAAGTATCATGTTGGTAGGTCTGTTTCACACAGCACCACACGCACATACCATGTTGGTAAGTCTGTTTCACCACACGCAGACGATACACACTGAAATCGTTCTCATCGAGCGAAGTGTGGATTTGTGTTTCAGCATGTTTTCTGCACGCCATACTATGTACATAACACCTTTAATATCAAGTGCACAGTTACTGTAGATTTAAAACATAATACATCTTGTAATGGTGACATGTGTGTATGTACAGGACAAGCAATGAACCGTCGTATTGGCTACAAAACTGTCATTGGTATCGTGACGGAAAATGGTCGTCTTAGGCCTGAAAATGGCGGTATCTTATTCCTATATTGAGAATGATGTCTTGATAATGCTATCAATACACATGTATCTAAGTGGCATAAACATTAAAATGCACTTATGTTGTCAGCCCTAGCAAAACCATAAGAAGGTTTTCAGCCTTTATACTTGTTTGAATCCTTAGTTAAATTCACAGACCCTTAGCAACATAACGATTTTATAATGTATAACAAAAACTAAACGTTTGCCATTAAAAGGACTATCTAAAAAAAACAACAACGCCAAAATGGAAATACCGATACAAACTGGATTGGCTGAAACAGGCTAAAGTGCAGGCAAGGATAAATCTAAAACAAAATTTGCAAGATTCTAATGCAAATGTTATCATTGAAGAAACTAAACTGATCATACGCAATAAAAAGAAAGTTTTAAAAATTACTGCTGATATAAATCTCTCAGTAAAATATATGGTTTTGCCAAACATTATTTATAATGATTAATTAATAACATTTCAAAGACCAATAACACTTATCAAACATATGTAGGGAAGAGGTGTTTTATATAAAGAAATGCAAAATCACAAGAAATAAAAAAACAATAAAATGGACAGAAATGTGGATTTTGAAAGAAAATCCTTTTTATACTTTGAGAACATAGTGTGATATATTACTGAATTTCTCCTGTTTGATTGAGGGAGACATTCGCCCCAGGACAACGTAACACACATTGTTCGACAAAAGGGATCGTGAAACGACGAGAGTGAACAAATAATCATGTTTCCCAAAATAAATAAATAGTGTATTAAGCTAAAAGAAAAAACCGTTCATGCAACGTTACAGGCGATGTTAAAGGAAGCAAGAGTTGTGTTATTATGGATTACATTACCAAACAATGTGAATAAGGCACAACAGATATATAATATTCGGATTTAAAACCTGATTGTTTTGTTGTTTTCATATATTTATACATGTCCATTGTAAATAGTGAAGCTTTTATTGTCATTATAACGTGCACTTGATCAGGTAGACACATTAATATGAACACCTTTACTGTAGATGTCAACATTTTATGTTAAAAATCGTCCAAGTAGAATGACACCCTCTTTTTAGTTAGTCACATTTAAAGGAAACGTAGAGAACATTTATCTAAAGCAGTGGGTTGTTTTAATTTAAGTTATCAGAATTACAAGAAATACGTTCAGAAATAATCAGTCTAAATATTGTATATTGTATACGGTAAACATCTGTGAGGAGTCAGATAATATTGTTTTTTAAATATTTCTCTCTCTAGTAAACCCAAAGAACATGTTTCTTGATTTTTTCGGATACTTTTCCATACTACGACTGCTAACCTAGACCAGTCTTCCCTCCCCTTTGTATCATTGTTGGCGTCTCGCGAATTTTTCGTTTTTGCGCATGGAGAATAGTTTTGAGTTCAATGTTTCCTTATATGTATTCCTATACTCCTGACCCTATTAGGCAAGTGTGATTAAAATGATGTTGGAATTGTAAAAAAAATCGGTAACAAGATTCGTTCAAATCCTAAAAGATTGACAAAATATGTATTTGCGATATATCGTAATCCATTTGATATTTAAAGATGTAATTATACCTCGCATCTCATTATTAAAACATTAAAGCTCTGACTTTTAACGCATTGTCAAAGGTTTCTATTTCGCGCCGTATAATCAAACACACTTTGCACAGAAATGGGACATTGAAGACGGTACAATCGAACCCCAATAATCCAAACTGTTTAATTTCACAAATGTTTAGACACACGAAACATAACATGGTTAGGAATTAATTTCTTAATTAATACGGTTAACTTAATATTAAGGAAAACTTACTGTATAAATGGAATCCATAGTGAAGTAAACACAGGATCGTTAAGTCTTATTTGTATACATGGTGGCCAAGTTTTTAAGGCGTCTGACATTCTGCTACCACTAGCCCTCCACCACTGGGTCAAAGGTTCAAGACCTACGTGAGGCAGTCACAAGGAACTGGCCGTTTGTCGATGTTTTTTCTCCGGGAACTCTGGCTTTCCCCCACCAACAAAACCTGGCACGTTCTTAAATGACAATAGCTGACAATAGAACGTAAACCAAACCAAACCAAACTATACGTTAGACAAAAAACAGTGCTCTAGGTATTTGGCGCTTATACAAATTTTCCAGAATGGCAATAGCTCCGGTATATAATATTTGACAAACTGTTTTCAAAAAGCAACTTCCGGATCATGAACGCGCAGTTTCAAATTAACTTTGAAGGAAATAAGAATATATGTCAGTGCTGTTTTCTGGATCAACAAACGAGATGCTTATCGAGGTTCGACTGTAATACATAACACTTACCTATATTTTAGCTCAGGGATTAATTTATGGTAAATCAAGTCTGCTTCTATTAAAACGACAAACCAATTTAATGTATGCAACATCTTGACAAAAATACATTTCATAAAAAGGACATCTATCTTTTCATGTTAGAAACAGCTGCTTAAACAGTGACGTCATCATACACCATTCACAAAAACTAGCGTTTTGATATATTAATATTATTTTGAAAATATTCATCAGTAAATGTTATATATGACGTTTTTAATTGTTCTGGTTAATAACTGGCAACGGTAAGGTAATATAAGTTTCAGTAAAGCAATAAGTACTATTGTTTTGTAACATTTTTTTTATTTTTTTTCCGAGATGGAAATTTTTTGCTGCTAAACAAAAGATGTCCACAGCAGTCACTTAATTATTTGAAGAACCTTGAAATTCATAAATATATTGCTTATCATATGCATTTTCAAGTGTGTTAGAAACGAGTTTTGCTCTTTTGTGTGTATGAAAGAGAAATCCAGGTAGCTGTTTTATTGATAAAGTTGGTCGAAAAGTTTGGAATGTCTGTTGAATATTACTTATTAATTGGATCTTGTATATAAAAAAGACGACTATAGTCTTTCCTTGCGGTTTCTTTAATATCATATCAGTATTAGGCATGTTGATGTATCTCACATTTAGGTATATAATGTATGTATCAATATGCAAAATACCTGATTTGCATAACAATTAACTTTCGTTATCAAATTAATGAAAAGACTCTCTCAAAACTACGTTCAGTAAGGTTAAAAGGTTATGCAATTTTTCGAATGTGATTCAGTATTCAATTCCAATTCAATGTGCTCTAATTTTGTGTTTTTCTTTCTTTTCAAAACAAACAAAAAGCAATAAAAATATATTTTTCTCAAACTAAGATTAGAGAGTATGTGAGGTGTCGTTATTCCTTTAACTAATACTTAATTTTGTACACATTTATAGATATATGAAAATGGATATCGAGGATCATTATGAAGGTATCAATATTGAAATAGAAAAATATTCGTTTATTCTGTCCTACAAGGTGTTTACATGTGTATTCATCCTTTTTATAGCTTTCATTATATTCTATTTAATTGCTGTCAATTGAATTTATGATATAAGTCTATAATATGACTTTAATTCCGACTACATTGTATTCATTAAGTGTTACAGAATCTATGATTCAAGTATACACATATGTTTTTTACATGATGTAAGTTTTCCCATGACAATGATTGCAATGTCTGTTTGAATGTTTTTTTCTTAAATATCAGTGCCCATTCCATAACATTGTAAATTATTGAATCATTTGTAAATTAATTCATTTTCTAAACTAGTGTTATGATCGTTTATAATCCAAATTGTTTTATTATCGCCAAATGAACAGATGACATGGAAAGGAAATTCGCCGAATTCATCAAAGATGTCATGTTCCAGAATTTAATTAATTTAATAGATAGGTAAAACATCATTCATTAAATGAATTAAACTGTGTGTTAGTGTATGAATTTGTTTTCAGTCGAGGTCTAAAAATGTTATTGAATGGCATTATCATGATGAATTTCTTGTTTTCCATCCCGTATTATGAAATGTATTATGTAATATGTAATGTTTAAAAAGTCAATCTGTTCTACCGGAAGTTGATCCAGACATGAGTAGAATATTAGGCTGTTAGCGCATGCTCACCATTGTGAGCACCCCTACAGTAAAGGGGGATATTTTGTGTCAGAGTGTATGTGTGATATGGTCTGGAGTGTTTAACTGTGGTGTGCTATGGATTGTAAATATTATGCCTACAAACGTTGTGTTTATTGTAATGTTGGGACTTGATAATAGACATAAACCACTTTTTGATACAGTTTGTGATATATATATCCACAATGTATAATGTTCGTTATAAGATATCCTGGACTAATAGATAGTTTCCTGCTAGGTTTTGCCAAATTATTATTGGAAGAATAAAATGGAATGTGACTGTTTTATACTTCCAGCCAAGTGATACACTTTCCATAAACAGCTATTGAAATGATAAGTGCTCAAATATTTCTAAAGATTCTGCCCTTCAGTTTATTCACGCAATCTTTCTGACACCGATTCCCTTTGAACATACTTCGGTATCTTATTTGTTATTACGTGTATATTAAATGTAACTGAAAAGGCGCAGGTAAAAAAAATCATTTATTATATTGCAGACATGTTCTATTTCCATAAATTCGATAGCCTTGGTGCAGCAATGTACCACGAGTAGTAAGTTGAAGTGTGTCAATATCCAGTGTTATATATAAATAGGATGACAATGATTCTTTTAAACATCTCCTTCATCGGTAAGCCTTTGTAACGTGAAATGAATGGGTAACCACAGTCAAATTGTATAAACAGTGTTTGCATAATAAGCTTACAGTTGGAGTTTAAGTCTGTGTTAGATACACGACATTTCATCAGCTATGTATAGTATCTTACATGAGTATTAACTATATGTATCAAATGGACAAAGCATTAATGTTAGTAACATTGATACTCAAACAATGTTTATGTGTATAATGATATATGGAAACATAAACAATGTTTATATTACTACACGAAAACATGAACAATGTTTATGTGTATAATGATATATGGAAACATGAACAATGTTTATATGTATAATGATATATGGAAACATGAACAATGTTTATATTAAACGAACACATGAACAATGTTTATTTGTATAATGATATATGGAAACATGAACAATGTTTATGTTACTACACGAAAACATGAACAATGTTTATGTGTATAATGATATATGGAAACATGAACAATGTTTATATTACACGAACACATACAGAAATGCTTATATAAAACTAATATTTGAACAATGCATATGTAACACAAATATATAAACAATATTTCAATTACAAGAATACATGAAAAATGTTTACATTAGATAAATAAAAGAACAATGTTTATATGAATACATTGTAGCACACAAATTAATTGCATTTATTATACTTCGTGCATACAGAACAATGTAGAGACAACAATACGTTGAAACATTTACCACTTCATGATATAAGACGAATAAAATGAAGTCTGCAGCATCAGAGTATGTTCTTATTCGTTTAGACCATTTACTCTTGTCAGAAGCATATGAAATTTAAAAGGCGTTATTATAGTGTATAACTGGTTATTTTCACAACGCATACTTCCGCCCTATTTGCTGTAAAAACCGAATTTGAGGAGCTTGAGTCCACGAAATTAAAAATGCTCTAAATCGAATTTACAATATTAAAGAATTTCTTTTACGCAGTTACAATAGATGAACAAGTACTGGCGTTTTTGACGATAGTATGCATACTTATTAACTGCAAAGTCGTCAAATGTCACGTACATGTTTAAATCACTATCCAAATGGATATTTTCTTTCTAAAGATGATGCTTGTTGTCTAATGTAGATAAATAACTATAGATTATATAGTCAACTAAAGTGAGTCATGAAAATATTAACACGGCTTTGCATAGGCTTTATTTGTTAATCAAATGATCTCGCTAATAAACATGATGCCAAGTATTGGCTCAATAATACGATTATCAAATGCTGCTAGTTAAGATGTCTTATTACCAAACTCAAAATAGAATAAAATGGTATCATCTAAGATAATGCAAGAAAATCAGAAGAATATATTATCAAAAACATAACACAGTTCGAATAGTTGGGGACTCTAGGATAAATAGGTGATACATTACCAGATTGCTGATATTACGTTTTTAAACTAAAAAAAAACCAAGATAATATCTGTATTCCGTACGTTTTGAAGATATTTTATTGTACGAACAACTTAGAACATTTAGATATCCATTTGGTCTCATTCATCACCAGTTAGATTTATTAATTAAGACGATTAGGCATTGTCCGTATGTGTGGATGCTTTCTAAAATGTATGTTATTACATATTGTTAAGAGTTGGTATGAAGGTTTTTTTACGCTGTTTCGCGGATGGAAATATAACCCGCAATGTAAACCCAGTAAATAAATTGTTTTATTGAAAAATATTTAGTTTAATGTAGAACTATTTAATATTCAGGGTGTAAAGGGATATTAAATCCCTGGAAATGAACACTACTAATGTGAATCAGTACGCTTTCACTGTTGTTTAGATGCGTTAGATTTCACAATAACCAATATGTCGTTCGCACATTTTAAGGAAATATTTAAAACCCTTTAAGCTAGAGAATATTTACAGTACCAATAGATTGCTATACGGACTAACCTGTATCATTAAAGAACATACATTGATACCGTATGATGCAATAATACACACGTTACTTGAGACTGTTGTGATAAAATGTATGCAAACACTCTTCCGTCTTTCATTAAAATCAGCCATGTCTACTCTGTGTTTTGTTTTACATTATTCCTTAATTCTAAGTTGAGATTGAAGATACAAAGACAAAAACACAAGTCAAATAGGTATTCAACGTATGCAAAGTCCGAGGTAAAAGATACACCGTCAGGACGAAACGTCAAATATAGATTGTCTGCTAATAAGAATTACTGTCATTCTGGATTGAATATAAAACGTCAGACAGTTATATCAAATGCAGGTGTTTTATTTATGCAACTTACTATCAGTCTGCGGTAGAAGATACAACGTCAAAATGTATCGTGCACAATGGGTGCTCTACATATGCAAAGACGGAGGAAATATACACAACGTCTGCAAATTAAGTCCAACATAGGTGATCTACTAATGCGACTTACTGTCAATCTGAGGTAGAAGATATTACGTCAGCAAATAATGTCAAATATATATTGTTCTACTTATATTAACTACTATCAGACTAGAATATTCAACGTCAGATTGTAACGCCAAATATATGTGCTCTTCTTCTTTGTGAGTGAACTACTGCCAGACTGAGGTAGAAGATACACTATAAGCTTATAGCGTCAAATAAAGGAGTTCTACTCGAGTTAACTTCTTCAAGACTGAGTTAGAGATATATTGTCAGCAAGTAAATTCTGATAAAGATGTTTTACTTCTCTGACCTACTAAAATAAGGTTATGTTAGAAGATATATTGTCAGCAGGTAACTTTAAATATAGGAGTTCTACTTAGGCGAGCTACTATCAGTCTGGGGTAGAAGATACACTGTAAGCAGGTACATGTAAGTGATGTAACGACAAATATGGGTGTTTTACTTTATTAAACTACTGTCAGACTAAGGAAGATGATACAGTGTAAGCATGTTACGTCAAATATAGGTGTTCTAATTGAGTGAACTACTGTCAGACTGAGGTAGAAGATACAGTGTAAGCAGGTAAGTGATGTAACGACAAATATGGGTGTTCTACTTGAGTAAACTACTGCCAGACTGAGGTAGAGGATACAGTGTAAGCATGTAACGTCAATTATAGGTGTTCTACTTGAGTAAACTACTGTCAGACTGAGGCAGAGGATACACTGTAAGCATGTAACGACAAATACAGGTGTTCTACTTGAGTAAACTACTGTCAGACTGAGGTAGAGGATACAGTGTAAGTATGTAACGTCAAATATATGTGTTCTACTTGAGTGAACTCCTGCCAGACTGAAGTGGAGATACACTGTAAGCATGTAACGACAAATATAGATGTTCTTCTTGAGTGAACTACTGCCCGACTGAGGTAGAAGATACACTGTAAGCAGGTAAGTGATGTAACGACAGATATAGTTGTTCTATTTGAGTGAACTACTGTCAGACTGAGGTATAAGATCCTATGTAAGCAGGTAAGTGATGTAACGACAAATATAGGTGTTCTACTTGAGTAAACTACTGCCAGACTGAGGTAGAGATACACTGTAAGCATGTAACGACAAATATAGGTGTTCTACTTGAGTGAACCACTGTCAGACTGATGTAGATTATACATTGTAAGCATGTAACGATAAATATAGGTGTTCTACTTGAGTGAATTACTGTCAGACTGAGGTAGAAGATACAGTATAAGCAGGTTAGTGATGTAACGACAAATATAGGTGTTCTACTTTAGTGAACCACTGTCATACTGATGTAGATTATACATTATAAGCATGTAACGATAAATATAGTTGTTCTACTTGAGTGAATTACTGTCAGACTGAGGTAGAGATACACTGTAAGCATGTAACGACAAATATAGATGTTCTTCTTGAGTGAACTAGTGTCAGACTGAGGTGGAGATACACTGTAAGCATGTAACGACAAATATAGATGTTCTTCTTGAGTGAACTACTGCCGACTGAGGTAGAAGATACACTGTTAGCAGGTAAGTGATGTAACGACAAATATAGGTGTTCTACTTGAGTAAACTACTGCCAGACTGAGGTAGAGGATACAGTGTAAACATGTTACGACAAATATAGGTGTTCTACTTGAGTGAACTACTGCCCGACTGAGGTAGAAGAAACACTGTAAGCATGTCACGACAAATATAGGTGCTTTACTTGAGTGAACTACTGTCAGACTGAGGTAGAAGATAACCTGTAAGCAGGTAATGACAAATATAAGTGATGTAACGACAAATATAGGTGTTCTACTTGAGTGAAATACTGTCAGACTCAGGTAAAAGATACACTGTAAGCATGTAACGACAAGTATAGGTGTTCTACTTGAGTGAACTACAGTCAGAATAAGGTAAAAGATACACTGTAAGCATGTAACGACAAGTATAGGTGTTCTACTTGAGTGAACTACTGTCAGACTGAGTTAAAAGATACAGTGTAAGCAGGTGAGTGATGTAACGACAAATATAGGTGTTCTACTTGAGTGAACTACAGTCAGAATAAGGTAAAAGATACACTGTAAGCATGTAACGACAAGTATAGGTGTTCTGCTTGAGTAAACTACTGTCAGACGGAGGTAGAGATACACTGTAAGCATGTACAGTTGTGGGATCGCACAACGTTACACGATGTGCGGTGTGCGCACGATGTGTGCACGGTGTGTGAACGGTGTGTGCGCGATGGGCGAACGATAAAAAGCTGAACGATCATTGCTTGCGCACATATGTGCGCACGATGGACGGACGTTGTGCGATAGCAATCGTGGTTGGTGTAAATTGAGGATTGCCTTAAAAATTTATACGGTTTCCTGTTTAAGCATATAAACTTGATGTTTACGTATGTTTCTATTTTCTAGCAACATCTATAAACTTATCTTTCTGTCTTTATATTCTTATATTTAGGAATTGTGTTTTCTGTGTTTTTAAACAAACTTAATCGACACATGTAAAATTACAACACAATCCCGTATACAGGTAAACATAACCACTTTGTACATGTACCTGGACCGTAGTCTTCTCCCCGCCTGGGGCATTTACGTAACTCGTCGGTCAAGGCCGGGGTGTGAAAATCCAGGTGAAGGGGAGCTATAGGCAAACGAATGCAAATAACAAATACTATTCATTACGGTCAAACGGTATCGCATATCAGCTCTGTGTGTCAGGCACTGGTCAGGTAAAACTCCGGACACTCATAAAATTGTTATTTACCTGTTCTGTTACCTTGGAGCCAAACCCATTCTTGACAGCCTATACCTAACGGTCGCTGTAATACTGTGTAACACGCATTGTGAAATTGTATAATCTTGATTATTGTGATGAGAAATTACTGATGTATACACAGTGTACATTATCGCATACAAGCCTTCCGTATTTTTGTCATTCCGTAATTTTGATCTACAAATGATACCAAATCGCACAGTTGTGCGGAGAGAAGCGCACAACGGGGCGAACGATTGCTAAATCCATGTGTGGACGATGTGCGGACGGTGTGTGAACGATGTATGCACGATGTGCGCACGCTATTTTTGGTGCGTTTTGCGGTCCCACAACTGTAACGACAAATATAGGTGTTCTACTTGATTGAACTACTGTCAGACTGAGGTAGATTATACATTGTAAGCATGTAACGACAAATATAGGTGTTCTACTTGATTAAACTATTGTCAGATTGAGGTAGAAGTTACAGTGTAAGCATGTGACGACACATATAGGTGTTATACTTGAGTGAACTACTTTCAGACTGAGGTAGAGGATTCAGTGTAAACATGTAACGACAAACATAGGTGTTCTACTTGAGTAAGCTACTGCCAGACTGAGGTAGAGATAAACTGTAAGCATGTAACGACAAATATAGGTGTTCTACTTGAGTAAACTACTGTCAGACTGAGGTAGAGATACACTGTAAGCGTGTAACGACAAATATAGGTGTTCTACTTGAGTGAACTACTGTCAGACTGAGATAGATTATACATTGTAAGCATGTAACGACAAATATAGGTGTTCTACTTGAGTGAAATACTGTCAGACTGAGGTAAACGATACACTGAAAGCATGTAACGACAAGTATAGGTGTTCTACTTGAGTAAACTTCTGTCAGACTGAGGTAGAAATACACTGTAAGTGATGTAACGACAAATATGGGTGTTCTACTTGAGTAAACTATTGTCAGATTGAGGCAGAAGTTACATTGTAAGCATGTAAAAACACATATAGGTGTTCTTCTACTTGAGTGAACTACTGCCAGACTGAGGTAAAAGATCCACTGTAAGCAGGTAAGTGATGTAATGACAAATATAGGTGTTCTATTTGAGTGAAATACTGTCAGACTGAGGTAAAAGATACAGTGTAAGCATGTAACGACAAATATAGGTGTTCTACTTGAGTGAACTACTGCCAGACTGAGGTAAAAGATCCACTGTAAGGAGGTAATTGATGCAACGACAAATATAGGTGTTTTACTTGAGTGAACTACTGTCAGACTGAGGTAGAAGATACAGTGTAAGCAGGTAAGTGATGTAACGACAAATATATGTGTTCTACTTGAGTGAACTACTGTCAGACTGGGGTAGAGGATACAGTGTAAGCAGATAACGACAAATATAGGTGTTCTTCTTGAGTGAACTACTGCCAGACTGAGTGACAGATAGCATCGTCACGCAGTACATTTGTATCAGAAATGAGCGCAAATGGTTTTAGATGACATTTGTATTTTTGAAATCGTCCATTAGTGGAGGATGAGTGACGTCTACCGGTACGTAACACAGCAATGTAAGCTGTTATTGTTAGTTTTGTGTAATGATACAAAATAGCAACCCAACGACAGCGATATAAAAACAAAACTGACTACTAACTGCTTACCAAAAGTAATATCACATGAACATGACAAAACCATTCTTAAAGCAACCCCAACTCATTATTATCAACAGTAACGTAATCATCACATTACAATGCAGTTACCGTTGTCTGATATAAAAACAAACATCAAAGGCATAGTATCAACGCCATTTTCATGCAAATGATTTTGTAAAATATGTATTATCCGTCGATTTGAATACTGTTTGTGGTTAACACCAGGACCTTCTTTTTC